>NW_003852418.1:5501425-5530135 GCF_000181295.1 Otolemur garnettii | reverse complement strand
TCCATCCACCCACCCACCCATCCATCCATCCACCCACCCACCCATCCATCCATCCATCCCCCATCCATTCATCCATAACTCATTCATCCATCACATGCCCACATATTCATAGTCCATCCCTTTCCATCTATCCATCCATCCCCTATCTATCTACCAATCACCCATCCACACATCCATAATTTATCTTTATTCATCCATGTATTTGTGCATTCATCTATCTGCTCATCCATTCCCCATTCATCCATCACATAGTTCGTCTCTACCCACCCATTCATCCATTCATTCATCATTTTGTTCCTAGTCATCCAACCAACCATTTATTAAAACAGGAAAAAGGCAAAACACATTTAGTGCTATTAAATCAGGTATTTAAAAAGTGCCCTTTGATGAAGAAAGCATCATATTATTTCTTATTTTAAGAGTGAATCAAGATTAAAGCAGACACTTTTCTTGAGTTAACATGTGCCTCAAAATTTAGACCTTCATCTAAAATATTAAAATATAACCTGTGCCTTTTTTAATTTTCTCTGTAGATGATCAGAGACAGCATGAGTCATTCAAATACAAGCTAAGTTCTAATTCCTTGCTTGTTAGAAAGTCACCTGTACTTTGGGGGTGCAAAGCAGAGATTGCAGACACATGAATATATTATTTAAGAGCTTAGAGACTGCCTGAAGCACAGGTATAGGCTTGTAAAACAAGCACACGATTACAGAGTAGGTTTTCTTAATGTCCATCAGTGGGCTGTGGACACAGCTCACCCAGGGGGCCTGTGTCCACTACCTGGGGTGCTCCTCCAGAGCACCAGGGTTCCCAGTTCTACCTCTGAGGTTGTGATTCGGAGCTGTTGGCGTTGAAAGCAGATGCCAGGGGTTCCACACTGCTTCCACAGATTTCTGCCTGTGGTCATAGTTAACAAAGGCAGCTAGGCGAGAAGGGACAAGATTACCAGTACAGGAGAGCCTCATAAATATGAGATGAGATGGCTGGGATGGAAATGAAAGTTGAGATACTCAAAAATAAAGCGTGAAAGAGTCCTGGCCCTGTATAAGAACAGGATTGATCTCCCTATGCTGACAGAATGTACGATTTCCCTTTGCTTTACTACAGTGCTTCTGTTTCTATAGAAACCACCAATTTTATAGACAGATCAGCTCTGTGAGAAGGCGTGGGGAGTTCAGTTTGAAGCCAAGTGCCATCAGGGCACCGGCGCTCCCAGCCCTAAGGAGGGGGCTTTCTTCTTTGCTAGCTAACTAGCTCTCCTGGGGATGGTTAATGATTACTAGGCTTGGAACCTGTCACTATTATTATAATAACACTTGCAGTGCTGCTTTGCTGCCACTGAGTCCCAAAGACATGGTTAGTTCTAGGACTTGGAACGTGTTCTCAAGGAGGGCAGTGGCGTGTGGGCCTTCTTCCTTCCTTCCTTTCATTTGTTCTTCAGATACGTACCGATCTCTTAGCACCAGACCCTGTGCTGAGCCCTGGAGAGTCCAAAGTACGATGAGGGAGGAAGACAGGCAAATCGATAACTTCATTTCAGTTCTACGAGAGAGGTTTTTCTGGCCAGGCATACCTTAGAGAGAAATGCCTGGTGTTGGATGGATCCCAGGGATGGTTTGCAAATATAAGTGATAGCCAATGGTTCAGGTATCTTTGCTGCCTAACAAGTTACTCCACAACCTGGTGTTAGAAGCCAATGATCATTTCATATGTCCCTGATTCTGTGGGTCACGAATTGGGCCAGGCACAGTGGAAAGGTTTGTTTCTGCTGTATAATGTTTGGGGCCTCAGGTGGGGTTGATCAAAGGCAGAGATGACTGGCACAGGTAAAATAGGTCCACATAGTTGGAACCTTGTTTTTTTTTCCACGTGGCATTTACTGGAGATGGAATGTCCAAGAAAAGGTCCTCTATGCACATGGTGAGCAGCTGGGCTGGGATGACTGGAGCAGCTGAGGGGCAGGGTCCTCTATGCATATGGTCAGCAGCTGGGCTGGGATGACTGGAGCAGCTGAGGGGCTAGCTGGCATCACAGTCTCTCTCCACAGGTATCTTTCTGTGGCTGTCTTGGGCTTCCTTACATCATGGCGTCTTTGGGGTAGGTGAACTTACAAGGTAGAAGATGTTGCAAGGTTTATTAGGACCTAGCCTCAGAAGTTCCAGAGTATCACTGCCACTGAATTCTATTGTAAAACAAACAAAACAAAAAAAAAACAACAACAACAGATAACTAAGGCCAGAGAAGATATAAAAAGAGAGGAAAAATAAGCCCCACCTCTCAGCCAGGGAATGGCATGCAAGTCTAGGGAGGGTGAGAACTGGTGGCAGACTTCTTGAAGATGAGCTTCCCTACTGAAGCACCCCCAGGTTCTGGTTCATAGTGGAAAGGAGCCAACATGGCAGTGGGGTTGGTGTTGGGCGGAAAATCTGACGGGGGGGGGCGGGGATGAGGACAACATGATGGGGGGGATTGTGTACATGGTGAGGGGCTGTTCTAATCACGCCAGATTTGGGTGTAGGAGTGTGTTCTCAGCAATGGGTCCTTGTGGCAGGAGCCTGTAAAGATGTCCACAGGCAGTTGACCATGTGGGTCTGATGCTGAGTGGAATCGTGCCTGGTGATTCAGATACGACAGTTGCCGCACTAGCTGGGGCTGCCGGCTGTGTATGATGGACTGTCACCCAAACTGGCATAAGCAGAAGGTAAGCTTATGGGGTTATTTAATAGAACATTTCTGGGGTTGTTCAAGTAGACCTGAATCCAGAGGCTCACATGAAGTGATCAGTTCCAAGTCTTGGTACACCGGAGAGTTCAGCCAGCTCACAAAAAAGTACAAAGTGAAGAAATAAGAAAGACTCTTGAGTGGCCATCCCTGAGTTAACAGCCTGTATGTGGGGCAGTGGGAGAGGAGGATCCAGGTGTTCTTAGACAGTGGTCCCCAAACTTTTTGGCACTAGGGACTTTCATGAGAAGGCAATTTTTCCACAGAGCGGGGTGGGGATGGTTTGGGGATGATTCACATGTATTACATTTATTGTGTACTTTATTTTTTATTATTATTCCATTGTAATATGTAGTGAAATAATTATACAACTCATCACAGTCTAGAATCATTGGGAGCCCTGAGCTTGTTTTCCTGCAACTAGACAGTCCCTTTGGGGGGGGGGGGTGATGGGAGACAGTGACTCCCAAAGTGTGTTGCTTATGTCCTCAGCTCTACTCAGATCATCAGTCCTTTGATTCAGGAGGGTTTGTGCTCCCATGAGAATCTAATGCCATATCTGACCTGAGGACGAGCTCAGGCAGTGATGCAAATGATGGGGAGCAGCTGTAAATACAGATGAAGCTTCTCGTGTCTGCTCACTTCCTCCTGTGTGGGCCCAGTTCCTAACGGGCCATGCACGGTACTGGTCCAAGGCCCAAGGCCCAGGAGTTAGGAACCACAGTTCTTAGAGAAAGAAGATGAGTGAATGGAGGGGAGCTCAAACAGTACTGCCCTCTATGGGTAGAAACCAAGGCCAACAGAATAAAAAGGAGGGTCTGCGAAGAGAGTGTTTTTGGGTGAGAAGAGACAGGGGCCCAGGGAAAGACCCTGAGAAACATTCAGTGGACAGGCTGAGGAAGTAATCGCCATAAAGAAGGCTGAGATGGAGTCCTCAGGGAGGTGGGAGGAAAACCAGCAGCACGGAACTTCCTAGAAACCAAGGGAAGGATACATTTCATCAGGGACGGATCCATCAGCATTGGAAATGCCTCACAGAAGTCAAGTGAGAGTCTCTTTTTCATTCATTCCTTCAACAAATACATAATGAGCACCTACTATGTGCCAGGCACTGTTCCAGTACTATTGATGCAAAAGTGGACAAAACAGACAAAATGCCCTTCTCTCACGGAGCTCACGTCCTGGATGAGGATAAAGCTGTGGTCACAAGATTCATGACAAAGTGGACACTCATTGGTGACCTTGGGGAGGACGGTTTCAGGGAGTGGGGTGGGGGTGGCCACATGCCCTGAGCGGGAGAGTGGGAGGAAGTTACAAGGAGAGAGAGGTGAGTGAGTGCAGATCTTGAAGAAGTGTGGTTGTCCAGGGGAGGAGAGAAAGGTAGTGAGGGCTGGAGTGGGAGAGAGCTGGTGGGGAGTGTTTGGTTATTTATCTACGGTGTCATGAGAATGAGGCCCTCCCTGTCTGTGTATATGCTCTTCTGCGGCCTCCAGCATTGTGATGTTGGGTCTGAGCTGGTCCCGCAGAGAAGACCTCACTCCTTGTCTGTTTGCCTTTGGAGGGAGAGGTAGCATTAGAATGTCCCCTGCCCCACAGGGAGCAGGAAAGATAAAGGAAGGAACCCCGTCCCCTTCACTTAGTGCCTCTGTTTCTAAGGGCTGGGGGATGGCTGCACAGCATTAAAACCCCACGTAAGGAGGGTTTTAACTCACACAAGTCTCTCCATACTAAACAAACAAAATGAATAGATGATCCAGCCTTCCTATGAGTCTGCATTCTTGATTCTAAATTCCTTCTTCTCCTCCATCACACCAGCTGCTTGTGACAGGCTGGTGAATTGGGTGGAATGCAGGTAGTGTGGGGGCGGGGGCTGGGCTAATGTGGATAATTGGCCCCTGGATAGTTCAGAGTTGATTGTAATTAACCTAATTTTAGAAGCATGGCTTAAGATCCCATACCTGTAATTCTCAGGCAAGCATGATCAGAAGCCTCTCCGTAGCTGGTGTCTGTGACCTGACTCTAAGTCAGTGGTTCTTGACTTACCCTCCAGGCGACAAGTGGCAATGTCTGGAGACAGTTTTGGTTGTCACAACTGGGGAAGGGGTGGTGCTGGTACCTAATCGGTAGAGGCCAGGGATACCACTGAAAATCCTAAAATTCACAGGGTGACCTCCAGGACGAAGAATTACTCTGCTCAAAATGTCAACAGCACCAAGGTCGAGGTTGTAAAGTCTGCTGTTTTTGTGTTCAGGGGGAGTCGCCATGAGATTGGGTATAAAAAGGGAAGATTTGGGGCAAGAACAAGCATGTGTGGTAAACGCTTTGCTGTTGCCGCCCCTACTGGAGGTGAAGGTGTTCCATCCTGAGACTGGCTTCTAGCCAAGGGATCTAACAGTTGTATTTATTGTTGCAACTCAGGGCCTTGTCTAAGGAACTGATAACATTCTGACCTCTGTCTTGTGTGCCATGGACTTTGCTGATGCCACAGTGAGGTCTCTTGTCCTTGAAATATGGCATAATTTAACTTTGGGGTACTTCTTAGATTGCTGAGTTTGTATTTATTCTACAAAAACATAAAAGTACATAAATACTAATGTTTTTTCTTTCTCTTTGGGAGTGCTGGACCTCCCAGGAGTCTGGTGTCCCTTGGGCCCTGCTGCTGACCAGGGCGGTCCTCAGGGTGACGCCCTGGCTGAGAGCAAGCTCCCCCAGGGGCTGTTCACCTCCAGCAGGTGGAAAAAGTTTCCAAGCGGATATGATGCTGATCCCCCCATTTCTTAGGGAGTCTTGTAGATTGGTTGTCAGCTCCTCACTGCGCCAGTCCCTCTGCGACTTGACATCTCTAACTGGCAAGTGGCCAGAACCCCAAAGGACATACTGATCTAAGCAGCATCGTGGATGAAACAGTCTAGTACATTATGCTAAGTGAAAGAAGCCAGACGCGGAAGGTCCCATCTCGTATGTGAAATGTCCAGAATAGGCCAGTTCATAGGGATGGAAGATCAGTGGCTGCCAGGGGCTGGGGAAGTGGAAACAGGAGGGACTGCTTAATGGGTGGGGGGGTCTTCTTTGGGGGTGATGAAAATGTCTGGAACTAGATAGAGGCGGTAGTATCACGGCATTGTCAGTGTCCTAAGTGCCACTGAAGGTTACCCTTTAAAATGATTGTTTTATGTTATGTGAATTTTACCGTAAAGGCAAAATACCCTGATGGATGGAGAGGCTCAGCTGGCCTGGGCAACAGAGCCCTGAGCCCAGCACAGGCTGCAGGGGCCCTGGGGGCTCGAGGAAGAGGCCCCTCTAGGGAAAGCAGGCACCTCGGAGGCCCTGGTGGGACGAGCCCTGCCCTGCTGGACTCTGGACGCGGGGAGCACCCGCTGGGGTTTTGTCTCTTTCATGTTTCATTGGAAGTGATAAATGAAGCTTTGCATCTGCTTCACGGCAGATTAGTCCCGGGAGAGACGGCAGACGCTCTGGCAGACACGTTTAAATCCTCCTCAGTAGCCAGCTTCCTGCAGGATATAAAGTGGAGTTGGGGGAGGCAGTGCTCCCGCCAGCAGCCAAGACGGGGGTGCGGCGGCCAGCCAGCCTTCCCCTGGGCCCTGGCACCCAGACGGGCTCACTTATCATGTCCCTTGTGTGTCCTGCTGTGGGGAGTGTGTGGACAACTTGCATTTAGTCCCAGAACTGAGATAAACTATGAAGGAGCTGTGACTGGTGGTGACAGAAGTCAAAAAGCTGTCCTTGATTAGCTGTGTGAGACAAATTATTTAGCCTCTCATGCTCCAGTTTGCTCATCTGCAAAATGGTGATGATAATGCCTATCCCGTAAGAACTGGGGAGGCTCAGATCAGCATAAACACACATGTATATAAAATGAATATCTTTATAATATAAATGTGTGAATTCATAACTACTATATATGAATATAAATACAATGCAGTTATATATAAATACTACATATATATGTATATTCACTCAGTTCCTTCCACAGTGTTTGGCCATAGATGACACTGTGTCATTCTTTCTGCAAATGGTGGAGTGGGTTCCCTCATTTATTCGTTTGTACAGTGAGTTCCCTGAGCTCCTACCCCGTGCCAGGCACAGTGACTCAGATGAGCTATATGCTTTGCCTTCATGAAGCTTATATACCTGGGGGGAGATAAGACATCACAGACACATATCATTGCAAATTATACTAAACACTATGATTAAAAGCTAATGCTGAAGGCAGACGGTAGCCAAGTGTGGACTTTAGACATGGTGATTGGATGTTTTCTCTGGGGAGATGAAAGTGAACTGAGGCCTAGCAGAAGAGGAGGCTCCACCTTCTTTTGGTCATGTAAGGAGTGGGGAGCTTCCCAGGTAGAGGGCACAGCAGGTGCAAAGGCCCTGGGGCAGGTGAGAGCTTGGCCTGTTCAAAGAACTAGGTAAAGACCTGTGTGGCTGGGGAACAGCACAAGGGGAAAGTGGCTCCAGATAGGGTTGGAAGTGTGGAAGGGAGATGCCTTTCATGCCCATTTCAAGGAATTTAGATTTATTCCCATGTTGAGGGGAAGCCCCTCTGGTTTTGTTCCAGAGGTGACTGCTAAGGGAGAGGGAATGGTTTGGGGAGGTTTGGGATAGGAAGTGCAGTTTGCAGGTTCTGGCGCTTGCTTTGCTGTCTGCTTTGGAAGACAGAAATTCCAGCAGAAGCTCTTTCAGCCCCTTGGGCTCTAAGCCAAACTGGGATATTTTCCATGCTCACCTGTGTTTGTTTTTCATAAGTCTTCCTGACTCAGTGGGGCTGTGGAAGGTGTCCCTGGAGGTGGAAGAGCCCTGATCCTCTGGGCTCCACCCATGAGTTGACCCTCGTGGATGAGGGGCAGATCTACCTGGAGCAGTAGGAGCTTCAGTAATTTCAAGGAGGCTGCTGAGTTGGGCTGTATGTTGAGAGAGAGAAGCTGGGTGTTGCGTGGAGAAGCAGATCCCTTATGCAGTATGAAAGGCGTGTAGGGGAGGAGAGAGTCAGGCTGGCTAGAGCTTGTGCCTCCTCGTTCCTCTGCCTGACTTGTATTGTTTCAGAAAACCACTGGGCTACCCAATGCCTGGCACCTACAGGAGGAGGGAAGCATGTGTCAGTCTTCCATGGGCAGCTCTTCTTGTTAGGTCAAGTTTCTTGGCACCTGCTCAGTTCTAGGCACTGAGAACAAGCTTCTACCCCAAAGGCTCTGGGTATCCAAGCCAATTGCAAAGGGGCTGGCTTTAGAGCCATTGGGTCAGTTCCAGCAGCTGATGATCCCTGATCCTACTGCTCTTAGTGTTTGGGGACTTCTTCTGACACCTTCCACGCTGTGATATTTTCCTTTCCTAATCTCAGCCTTCTTGGCAGCCAGGAAACTTGGCTTCTGCCCGTCTGTTCTTGGAATGGAGATCTTCCCTGATGTGTGAGTCCCTGTTGAATGGCCCTCTTCCCCCTGAAGTCATGTCTGGGTTTTGGTCTAGATAAAAGGATGCCACAGAAAAACTGTAAATGACGAAAAGCTACTTGCCCTTCCCTTGAGAAATAGAAGTGATAAATATTAAAATCTGTGGATGCCAAGGCTCTGTTGCCGAGTTTAGTACACAGATAATGTAAGCTTTTCTTTATTCATTCAACAAGTATATGAAGCCCTGATAGAAGGAGTTAATAGTAAGGGATATTTATTAAACACTTCTTATATGGCAGGGAATGGCTAAATATTCTATGTGTATTAATTCTTGGAATCCTCTATCAAATTGATGAGGTTGGTATCATCAATATCTCTTTTTTTATTTTTACTTTTTTTGTATTAATTCATAGAAGTATACATTAATACTATCATGGGGTGCAGTGTACTGTTTCTATATACAATTTGAAATACTTTCATCCAACTGGTTAACATAGCCTTCATGTCTTTTTCTTAGTCATTGTGTTAAGACGTTTATTCTACACTTAGAGAGATTCACATGTACCCTTATAGGATGAACCATAGGTGTGATCCCTCTTTTTTAGGATAGAATAACCAAGCCTTGGAAGAGCTGGCCACTTGTAAAGGTGACATAGCCATAGCTAGTGGAGACAGGTGCGCTCGCTCATACCTGCATGCCATACCCTGCAGTGCCAGGCCCCGTATGAGTTCCAGGGACAGGAAAGAAGACATGATAAAGCCTCTGGTGTTCTTTCACTTTGAGTCTAGTGAAAGGAGATGGACTTTAGACAAACAATTATAGAAACAGTTAAGGCTGTGAGCATGAAATCCATTGAGGGCTTGCGGGGAGTACCCAAGCTATTCTTTTTTATTTGTTTGGATGAGGAAGGCTTCCATTGGGAAGATAAATTTCAGCCTGGTCCATCTCCCGTCTAGTGATCCCACAAGAGTTCTGTTGTGGGTTTGTGTGTGTTCTTCTATGGGAACTGTGGCTGGGTTGGGTGGAAAGATGACCTGTCTTTCCTCTTGATTGCCCAGTCAAAGTGGACATGTCACAACCAATACTATTTGCAGGATGTCTTTGGGCTGGGCATCTGCAGATGCTGCGTGGTTCTTTTGGAATCAGATCCAAAAGACCCGTGATCTCAGGACAGCGGCTCCCCCTAGGCAGCCTTTATTTCCCTCGAACCACAGCCATGGTGTTTTTGTAGACTGAGTGTTCTTCCTTCCAGGCTGAACCCGTTGCTTCTTCCTCTGTTTTTTGGAGGGAGTTGCATTTTTCTTTCTTTACTGGAAAGAATGGGTTCCCGATTTTAATGTGCCAAAGAAGGGTTGGCCTTCTTTGTGGCCTCTCCTGTGACATCCCCTGGGCCGTCGATGGTGATCCTGTTTAAGCATGTCATGCCCGACACCGTGTAGCCCCCTCTCTGCTGTAACTACATGGAATTTTTTGACTTTAGCATAATTTTCTACTTGGGGAATTTCTTATTTTTCTAACAGTTCCTGATTTAGTTTGGATATCTGTCCTTTCTGAATCTCATACCCAATATTGCAGGTGAGCCAGTGGGGGTAGGTCTCTGGTGAATGGTTTGGTGCCCTCCCATCATCATGAGTAAGTTCTTCCTCTATTAGTTTTCATGGGAGACCTGGCTTAGAAAATCAAGGACTCTGTTGCTCCCTTCTCACCATATGAGAACCCCTTCTTCCACTTTGCCTTGTACCTCGATGGAAAACTCCCAGAAGTAGCTGCTGGCATGATGCTTCTCGTACAATGCAGTGCAGAACCATGATCCCAATAAACCTCATTTAAAAAAAATAAATTACCCAGCCTCGGGTATTTCCTTTATACCAATGCAAAATGGACTAACACAGTTCCTCTCCCAACCTCAAGGGGTTCACAGCCGACCAGGGCATCTAAGAATAGGCTGAGAAGTTGAAATGTCATCTCTCTCTTTTTACTGTCTCAGGGAGTGACATCATTAAAGGGTGTTTTAGAAGGATTGATCTGGAGCCCGGAAGGATGGCAAGGTACAAACATGAAACAGGGAGAGAAGCCAGAAGAGCTGAGCTAGGTCAGGAGTCACGAGAATGAAGGGAAGGAATGTCTGTGAATGACACTGTAAGTAGGAAAATTGGCAGGACTTTATGGCCCATTGAATATATGCATGGAGAAGAGAACAGGGAACGGGCAAGATGATTGCAAATTTTCTAGATGACTAGGTACCTTTTATAGGAAAGGAGAATCAAGAGGAGGGAGATTGGAACTAACATTTACTGAGCACGTGGCATGGGCCAGGCACCGCATAAAGTCCTTTGCTTGATGACAAGTCTTCATCTTAACAATGACTTTAAAGTCCTTCGATTTACCATCTTGTTTTACTGATGAGGAAACCATGGCTCTGAGACATAAGCTGGTCTCATCTGTGTGGGCTTTGAAGCTCTTTTCTAAATCTTTATTTTGGAGAAGGCCAGGCTTACCTAGGAATACTGACAAAATTTCTGGAATTTAATGGAGCCGACTGAGGTAGAGCTCTGCGATAGAAATTCTATTTCTCTGTCTCTCTCTCTGTGCACTAACATATACCTAGCTTCATGAGAAGATAAAACTATAGGGTGGAGTTTTCATTTTCAAAGCACTCTTGTGGCTCCCCAGAGCCCTCTCCAGGGAGCTGCACATCATGTTCTGGTTCCCGTTTGTCTGAGCTGGGTATGAGCTTTTTCTTCTACTCAGAAACAGACATCACATATGTCTTCTCATCACGTATGTGCCTAACATGCTGTAGATACTCTGATGTATGAACAGTCTCCCATTCCTTCTCATCGTCATCTCTGGCTTCTAGATCTAGATCCCATTTTCCCATTCTTGTTGCCTTTCTGGTCTTGCCAGTTCATCAATTTTTATCTCCCTTGAAATATAGGTCTTCTTTGCCTTGGTTAAGGCTATATGAACACAGCTCACTTCTCCAGTGAGCTTGTGATCTCTCTAACAACATCAAAGGCTGCTATCTGACCATCTTGCACCCCCTACAGTATCTGACATGATGCCTGAGGCCCAGAACCACTGCGGTAGGATGTGTGCATTTTAGAGACTGATGGAGGAAAACCAGGTTCAAATCTTGGTTCCACCGTTTTGTAGCTCGGCAATTTCGGGCTAAGTACTTTAACAACTTTGAGCCTCTGTCTCCTCCCTGGTAGATCTAAAGTAATAAGGACTATCTCCAGTGAATATTTAAAAGATTAAATCAGAATTCTATATTAAAAGCCTGGTATCATGGCTGACTCACAGTAGACACTCATGAATGCGAGTGTATTTTTATCCATTGCCCTTTAGAGAGTGACAGAGTAGCGGTATTACAATGGGAGATCATTTGATTTACCTTTAACTGTGTGTCCAACAAGTGCTGTCTTCACGGATAAGAATATAGTCAGTACGTATTTACTGGACAGATAGATGAGGGTGAGGTGGATTACTGCACAGCCCAGTACTGTCTCTCTGTCACTCACTATCACTCAACCCTACCTTTGTTCTTTCGAGCCCTTATTTCCCCATGAAATGCTAGTCTGTATTAATGATAGTGTTTATTCACTTGTTTGTTTATTGCTTTTTTTTTCCTTACTAAATGCAAGCCCGTGGAAGGCCATAAACCTTGTTTGACTCACTGCTCTTTGTTGAGAACTTGGCACATAGCAGCCACCAAGTAATATTAGACGAGCAAATGAAAAAGATGCTTCGATGGATTCAGTTTACTTTGATGAAACCATGAAACATGGTCTCTGCACCAACTGTTGGTCAGGCACTGAGTGGATCCAGAGATGAATGAGTCTTTGCTCTCGAGAAAGAAAGAAAAAGAGGAAAAGAGGAGGGGAAACAGAAACAGAATCTCCATCTTCTCCAATTTCCCAGCCAGTGTTTGGTAGAAGCAGGGGCTGAGATGGAAGGCGTCGTAATGAGCACCACCTGGAATTAAAGCCTTCTGTATTCAGAGTCACATTCGGCTTTGGAATTGGTCCCCCTCCCGCGCCCCAGATTAGCCTACAAGGCAACCTTGCCTGTTAGGAGAAATTGACATCCCATTGAAATTGATGAAATATTTAAGCATTTGCCATCAGAGTATGCTAAGCATTGCCATTTGGGGAAAACTCATTTAATAAGAGGTCTGACCCATGCAAATGTGAGAGAGTTGGTTGGTTTGTCTCCTCTTTCTATGGATTATACAGAAACCGGTGACGGTTAAGGGGCAAGTGAGTTGATAAAAGCGTCTCTGGAGATCAAGTACTAAATGGCTTCTTTATTGCTCACCTCTCAAGGAACCTTCTGTTTAAACTGCCTGCAGTAAGTGCAGGTTAGACCTGTGAAGTTATTATAAATGCTGTTCTTAAGCCTAAGAACTTTATTTTTTAATTGCTTTCTTTTCTTTTTTCTCTCCCCCCCCCCAAAGAACTACTAATGCAATAGGAAGAATGAAAATTTGTAATTTCTTAAGACACAGGAACTATTGAGAGAGAGAACAAAGAGACTATTGAAACGCTATAGACTTTGGTAAAACCAAAACCATGCATAACCCCTTAGCTCCTTTCTGTGCACAATGGAGCCCTCTCTAATGAGGGTGTGTGTGTCGGGGAGGGAGTTAGGCTAGAAATACCCAGCACAAGTCCTTATTAAGTGAGAAATAGGCTGGGGAGAGAGAGAGAGACAGAGAGGGGGAAAGGCTGTGGCTGCCTTGGAAAGCGCAGAGAGGCTGGGACCGAACTGTCCTTGCTGAACTCTTTTCTTCCTTAACACCTCTCTCGCAGGCGGCCAGCAACCGAAGGCCTATTCACATTTGGGGTCTTAAAAAACGTCAGCGGATGTTTTAAACCGTGGTTCTTGGAGGGCGCAGTGATGGAGTGGAAGAAATCACAAGGAATCACGTTCAGATCCTAGTTATAGCAGGGTAGGGAAAAATGTGTTTCAGTAGAAAACCGTGCTTGTCTAGCTGTAGACTCTGGAGAATATTCCTCCTAGTTATCTGATTTTGACTTTTATGGAGCCCATTTTACAATTCTGTTAGACATTACCAATGTGCATACTCTATTTTGTCCAGTAGAGGTTCAACTGATCTACTCAACCTGCCCCCCCAAAATATTTTTACCTCCATTTGAATACTTCTAATCTGTAGATGTGTCTGTTCTTTGGTTTTTCTTTTGAATCACTTACAGTATCCTCCTAATTTTCATTGATTAATGATAGAATAAAATCTTGAACACATGTACATTTTTTTTTATCTGCATAAGAGTCATGATTTTCCTATTTTTAGAAAGTTGTCTTTTAACACGAGTTACTTAAAGGTAATCTTGCAGTGACTTGACCTCTCTGTGCCTCAGTGTTCTCAGCTGTAGAATGGAAATAATAACACAGTGTGAAATCAGCACGAGTTTTACCAAGAGTTTTCCCGTTTGTTGTCCCATTTAGTATCGGCAACTAAATGATACTTAACAGTTAATCTTTAGCTCTTATGGATGGCAAATGGCATAATGCTTAGGAAACACTTAGCTGGTTCTCTTATCATTGGCATCAAATGAAGATTGAAAATCTGCTCTCAGCTCTCTGAGAGCTTGTAAATTGGAACGGAAAGGAAATTTCCCCTGGTGGCTCTAACAGGGTAAAGTGGAATAAAATGGGATAGAAACTATAGGATCAGATTTTAGATGATAATGAAAGGGGCAAGAACTTTCTAAGAACTTGCTGTCATGATGGAGGGGGAAGCCTCATGGGGCAGTGAGATTCCTGTCACTAGAAGTATACAGACAGAGGCTGCGTTGCTCAGGGTAACTGCAGCGCTCAAGAGAGCCCCAGACCTGGCCCCATTTCTGAAAAGCTCAATGCAGAGAAACACAGGCCAACATGGGAAAGATCCTAGTAGGACTGAATGGCCTGCTGCCAAGAAACCTGAGAGCTACAGCCTGTGAGTGCTGGAGCCCCAGTGAGCCCCGGTGTCCATGTATATATGTGGATAACATGAGCAGTGCCTGGGATAGTGCCTGGCATGTAATAGCTGCCCATTGAATTCTGTTTTTAATTAACCTGTCCTCTCGGAATAGTTTTATCATTTGCCTCTTTGGCAAGAGGAGAGTTACTGTACAGTACCATGGTGTGCATAGGTAACAGGACAGGGTGAGAGTCCCACTGCATGGGGGTTGCTGGCCAAGAGTGGGACTTGGGCCTTTGCAAGTGCAGTGAGGAAGCCGAGGCTTTGGCAGCCTGTTTGAGCCATGCCCCATCACCTAGATGCAGAGCCCAGGCTTCATTCAGAGGTCTGACTCTGAGTCAGTTGCCCCTCTTTATTTTCTGCCGCTTTTGAAACTGAGCTCTTGGTTTTCACTTCTAAACTCAATTCCTTCTCTACTCTGCAGATCTGTTCTTCCCGTTACTAGGGCCGAAACCTCAGCATTATCTCTGATTTCTTTCTTTCTTTTGCATCCCGCATCCAACTCATCAGCAAATTTTTGGCTGTGCCTCCAAATTATATCCCGAATTTGACAAACTCATCTCCTGCGTTGCCGCCCTGGGTTAAGCCATCATCAGCTGTCATCTAGATAAGAGCTGCAACCTCCTGTTCTCTGCCCTCACCACCCCACTAAAATTTGTTTTCAATTGAGTAATCAGAGGAGGCCTGTTAATCTACAAGAGAGTTTATGCCAGTTTCTGCCACTCAGCATAAAAGCCAAAGTCCTTACAAATGCCTGTGTGGCCTTACATGATCTGCCCCCAACACCTCCTTACCACATGCCTACTATTCTCTCTCTCTCCAGCCCCACTGGCTTTATTCTCCTGCCTCAGGACCTTTGCACCTGCACCTTCTGTCTGGAATGCTCTTCCCTGAGATAGCCAGGTGGCTTCCTCCCTGACTTCTTTCACATTTTGTTCAAGTATTGCTTTCTAATTGGGGCCTTTCCTCCATGTCATTTATTTCAACCTGTGCCCTCACTCCTTTCTAGTATTCCCTTCCCTGCTTTGATTTCTCTACAGCATTGAGCACCGTCCAACCCACCAGTTATCTTCTTTGCTGTCTTTCTCCTTCCATTAGCCTATGAGCTCTGTGCATAAAGGGATTTTGTATATTTTTGTTCACTTAGAATTTAAAACAGTGCTTGGTCCATAGTAGATACACCTTAAGTATTTGTTGAAGAGGAATGAATGAGTTTCCAAAATACTCTATGTCCAGGCCTTAGGCAAGAGGCTCTGATGATAATTTCCTAGAGTCCTATTGGGCTTTTCTGTGGAAGGAAGTTTTGACATGGTTCTCAATAATCCCTGTCTTCTAACCTTCATGTCCTTGTGTAATTCCTTCCCTTCCAGTGTGGACTGGATTTAGAGATTTGCTTCGAAAGAATAAAATATGGCCTAAATGATGAGATGTCTCATCCAAGATTAGGTTACAAAAGACGGCAGCTTCCATCTTGCCAACATCCCTTTTTCTGGCACATTCTCCTTTTCCTTTTATTTACTCTGCTGAAACAACCTGATGTGTTGTGAGACACTATGTAGAAATTTTCACAAGGGAAAGAACTGAGGGAGGCCTCTGGCCAATAGCTCATAAAGACCTAAGACCACCGTCTAATATCCCCTGATAGACTGAATCCTGCCAATGACCGTGTGAATGAACTTAAAAGCATATCCTTCCCCTGTCGAGCCTTCCTATGAGACCACAGCCCTGGCCTGCATCCTGCTTGCAGCCTTCAGAGATGCTTAAGCAGAGGACCTAACTATGCTCTGCCTGGATCCTGACCCACAGAAAATGGGAGATGATAAATGTGTGTTGTTCTAAACTGCTAAGTTTTAGAGCAATTTGTTAGGTGGCAGTGGATAACTAATACTACCTTGCCAGGAAACTACATTCCTTTATTAAGGGAATTGAATGCTCCTTCATCTTGTTTCTTCTCTTGGCTGTGCACACATTTTCTTTCTCTGGATTTCTCTCTTTTTCCCTCCCTCGCCCTCCCTCTTTCCTTTGAGGCCTTCCTGACACTGGAATTTGACACAACTTCGAGCCCAACAAACTGCCTGAGACCCTATTAGCAATGCCATAATGAGATGGGTAAATTCTCGGTACCTTTTGACATCGCTCAAGGCAAAGTCATAAGCGATGCTTGTTCGATAATTCTGAGGTGTGTCACTGCCTGGAAGGCCGTCTGGTATTTATAGGAAGCTGAAAGTTAGGCACTGGGGAAAAATGAGTTCCAGACTGTTGCACTTATTTTCAGATAGAATCATATTCTCTGAAAAATTGCATAGGATGTTGAGCTGATAGGGAATTCTCCAGGATTGTATGGCTCACTGAGCTTGTATTGTGGCTGAGAAAAAATCATCTTGTCAGGTTGGGACGACAACCGTCACATCTCCTCAGCTGGCTGGTGATAGATGTTTAAGGACAGGCTGAAGACGTGGCCGCTGCTGCTTCTAACTTGAAGCCACTGAGATGCATTTTAAAGTAAATCAACAAAAAGAAGGGTACTTTGACAGAAACCTTGCTGAGGCTCAGCTCACTGGCAGCACGAGCTGGTAGACAAAGCTAAAAGCTTTGAGATAAGCATTTGGGAATTCAAAGAGTCATCTTGTCTGTCATTCGTAATGGCTAAAATCTTTGAGGAAAATTTATTCTCACATGGAAGGGATTGCAGGAGGTATGTTTAGTCAATCAATCAATCATTTGGTAGACCAGCAAACATTCACTGTATGCCTACTCTGTGCCCAGCACCATGCTTAGGGCTGGAAGCATAGAGTTGGATCCCAATCCCTATTTATCAAGGAGTTTGTTTGAGGTGGGGGCAAACATACACCTATATTAAAAAACATTGCAATACAGTGAAATGAGGGCTTGGGCTCTGTGGGTGGACTAAGAGAGAACAATGGGTCCTGCTTGCAGGGAATAAGGTAGGGAAAATAAAGGCTTTCCTTAGTAGGCAAATAAGTTGGGTTGGTGAGTGGCAGGATGTGGATCTGGGGAGGAGAGCACATTCTGGGTTGAAGGAACTAGACTGTGCAAAGGCCTGGAGGTTGGCTGGGCTGGGAATTGAAAAGTTCATCAAGGCTGATATGTGCAAGGCAGGCAGGAGGCTGGGGGATGGGTGGGGTAGTTTGGGAAGGCCTTGAAGTCAGGGCAAAGCTGAGAGTCCGTCTTCATGGTAACAGGGAGGTCAGGGTGGGTTTGAACAGGGGAGGTTTGGTCAGATTTGGGGTTTGCAAAGGTCACTGTCAGGTCCAATGTGGAGGAGAGGTCGGAAGAGGTAAGAGTAGAGGTTGACAACCCATGGAGCTAAGATGAGGACCCTCTGCCACTCAGAGCCGTGCTCACTGTTTGCTACCTTGCTTTCTCCTCTCTGTGGATCCCATAGTGCCCAGCTCTAAGGGGCAGAGTGCACCTGCTGGGGAGATTGTTCAGAACTCCCCAGCTATTTCAGAAGTCCTTTAGGTGTCCAGGGCACATAGAAGGTGTTCAAGGTCCTTCTCCAAGAGCACAGTGAAACCTCACCTAGAATCTGAGTTAGTGGTGGGGTGACCAGCTGTCCTGGTTTCCAGGGTGCAGGCCCTCCAGTGCTGAAGCTGGGAAAATTCTGGGAAAGCTGGACAAATTAGTCATCTGAATCAGCAGGGTGGTGCTGACCAGGCTGCACACCAGGATGTGCTGCCCAGCATGGGAGACCCAGCTTCTCTCTGTTCCTCCCCTGCCCACCTGGTTGCTCAGCCAGACCATCAGATAAAACTGCATTCGAAGTTTTTGAGCTTCTTTGGGACCCAGCTCTCTCCTCTGTCTGTCTTTGTCCTTGATAATCACTGGACGCCTTTTAAAGGCTTGAGACCTTCACCTGTGGCTTTAGCTGCAGCCAGACCCTGAGCCTTTTGTCCAGACCTGGTGCGTGCCCTGCTGAGTGATGCTGCCTGCCCTGCTGCCTTCTTTGTCAGAGCAGACCCTCATCTAGGACCCTCACTGGGGGCCCAGCTCCCTGAGGTTTGGTTGTAGCTCTTGACCTGGGTTCTAACTTCCCTGTGCTACGCACTGGGGCCTGGGACCCTGCCTGCCTTGCTTAGGCCCTGTGTTCTCAGAGCGCCCCCCCCCCATCATTGTGTTTGTCTTTCTGCCTTCCAACAGGAGGGACACGGCAGGACTTGTGCCCAAGCCAGGCCTGTGTGTGACAGTCATGGGGTGAGGAGGCTGCTGTGGCCTCCTAGTCTGCAGGCTCTGTGTAAACATTGGAATGGATGCAATCCGGGAAAATGTTGACAGGATGAGTTTTGTGCTACACAGCAGCAATGAAAACCACTGGACATGACTTCGACTCCATCGTTCCAAGGCCCTGGCTTGCTGGTATCAGCCATTTCTCTGGCACTTACCTCCCTGCTGCTAAACAGCTGTGAGCTGCCTCTATGCATGCCCAGTTTTCAATTAGAAGCAAAACATGCCAGTCCTTCAACAAATATTTGTTGAGCACCAATGCTGTGTTCTCTCATCTCATTCCCATCCAGCGAGGGAGGTCTCCTTCTGATGGCACCTGTTAGTGACCCTCTCTGTGCTTCTCCGCCCCTCCCAGAAGCCTGTACAGTGCCTGCTCTGTCCCCTCTATGGGAAGGTTCTCCCTCATTCTGAGCAGAGTGGTCTCTTTACATCCTTTCCACATAGGCTCTGCTTCTCTTCTTTTTTTTTTTTGCCGGGGGCTGGGTTTGAACCTGCCACCTCCGGCATATGGGGCCGGTGCCCTACCCTTTTGAGCCACAGGCACCGCCCACCACTTCTTTTCTGAGCCAATGTGATCATCCTTTTTAGCTTTTAGCGAGCAGCGACGCCCAGCTCTTGTCACCTGATTATCTTAGCTCGGGCTACTATTACAAAAAATACATAGACTGAGTGGTTCAAACATCGGACACTTATTTTCTCATAGTTCTGGAGGCTGGAAGTCCCAGATCAAGGTTCTGGCCATCTGGGTTCTGGAAGGGTCCTCATCCTGCCTTCTCACTGTGTCCTGCCTGACTTTTCCTGGGTGTGTCTGTGCAAAGAGAGAACAAAATCTCTCTTCTTCTTCTTCACTTAAGGCCACCAATCCTATGAGGACCCACCCTTATGATCTCATTTAACCTTAATTATCCCTGAAAGGACTTCCTTTAAAATATAGTAGGCTCATACTGGGGGAGGGGCTTCAACCTATGAATTTTGGGGGCCAGGATGCAATGCACAGTACTGCTCTTCCCCAAGTCTGACTCTTGATTCCCACTCCTGGCCTAGGAACTTGGCACCCTGAGTGCACTGCTAGGGGTGTGATTAGTGGCTGAGGTGAGGGGGTTTACTGGCAGGTCCAGATAGCATAAAGATGAAGACTTTTTTTTTTTTTTTAAGGCTTCTATATTCTAGATTCCAGGCACAACTCTAATCGTAAGCTCAGCTCATTTATTTGCCAGCTATAGCTTGGTACTTTCTGGAAGATAAATTTTGTAGCTACAGTGCAAGCTTTGTTTCATAATAGGGCAGGGCAAGTCACAGGGGTTGTGCATGAGGATAGAGGATGTGGGGAAGTTAGGTGAGGACGTTGCTTGGCGCCACTGCATTGTGGGTGCCCTTGGAGGAGTTTTCTTGAAAGAGTGACATGGAGTGGAATGTCCAGGGGCCCAGGCCTCCTGGAATGTAGACCTGCAGTGCAGAGATCTGGCCCCCTTGGCTGATGATGGTATTGACATCGCGAGAGGGACCTGGGAGGGCACTTTGGTGGTTTTCCATTGCAATGAACTTGCAGGCTGCTGTCAAAAGTACAGGCTGTTCCAGAAGCAGGGCTCATCTTCCTCATCATCAACAAACATGTCACACAGGGCTTTTCCTGTTCCCCAGACACAAGTCCATCCGGGCAGGGTATGCTTAAACTTTTCCCAAAGGACTGTTGTCTTGGATGAGCACCAAACATACTAATGGGAGCAGCCTAGAGCCAGGGTCCTAATTTGAGGACCATTGGCAGCCAGATCCAGCACTGAGATAGGGACAGAGAATTTGCAGTAATGGACCATTCCAATACCCATTTACTAATCAATAGTGGAGTAGAAATTTCAAGTACTTAATAAATTGTTTGCTAACACATTGTCATGGCAACTGCTCATCCCCGAGGGTCCAGGAATGGGTCCTTGAGTTGCTTTCTCTGACACACACTTGCAGGGGCCAAGGACACTTTTATTCCTGCAAACATCAGACCAAATATTATTTTGTAGACTTGATTTAAGGGGAAGAAGGTTTGCATTATTTTTCTCTGAGGGCTGCGGGAGAGGTTCTGAGCCCTGTCAAGTCTAGACAGCGTGTCTTCCTCCCCAGACGTCTCCATCCTCCTTTATTATTTTTAACTTTTTTCTTAATTAAAAAAAGGAATTTTGTCCTTTACGTGCAATGCACATTTTCTGTAGAAAATTTCGCAAAATATGGAAAAGCACACAGAAAAAATCAGAAGATTCATCCCTAAGAACAGAGGTGATTAGTGGATTTTCTTGTATTTTTCCTGTTTTTATTCATGTGTCTGTATCTTTTCAACACCATCAGAATAATTGTGTGTGTGACAGTCCTTTCCTCTCCTGTTTTATGGCTTAATGTTTTGTGACACACCCAGTCCCTGTGCTCGGGTTATTTGGAACTCTAAATTACTGATAACGGCCTGCACTGGGACTACATGAGCAGATCACAACTTATTTAACTGGTTTCCTATTTTTGAATATTTTTGAGTTCCTTCACTTTCTTATAAATAACACTTTACTGTATATCCTTGCATGTGAGGCAGAAAATATCTTCCTAGGAGAGAGAGCGACTCTGTCACATGCTAGGGATGTGAGCAGTGACACACGTGCCCAAACTTCCTTGTGGGATCTTCCTGGCTGCCAGCAGTCACTGCTTCACTGCCGTCTTGCCAAACTCAAGGGGAGAAAAAGAGCAGAGGGGGGTTCTGTTCTCATGGCCATTGTGTTGCCTTGGTATTTCCAGCTTGGGATTATCCAGACAAGCCCCTGGTGTGAAAGGTGTTAGATGTGACGAGAATCGAAAGGTGGGACTGATAAAGTCAGTCCTGGACGGGGAGGGAATGTGTTTTTCTCCTGTGTTGAAGCAAATGGGGACAGGTATTCATTTGTTGAGTGAGTGTCTCCCCTGAAATGGTTGCAGGAATGGGGGGTGTTTTTCATCTGGAGAAGTGAAGGTGGTAGGGATGAGCAGAAGCTTCTGTACCTGGAGCGTAGGAGTTACTGGCACAGCAGAGCCTCAAAGCCACTGTCACACAAAACCTCTTAGTTGGCTGCAGGTCCTTACTCTTGACACCTCCTCCTGCCCCGGCTGACCCGTTTTTGGAACCCTGGGCAGTTGTACCTCTACTCCCTGCCCTACTCTGCAGGAACACCATGGTGGGGCCTCCTCAAAGTCCCTGCTGTCCTTCCTCTGTGTTGTCCCTCTCACGGACATATGCCAGACACACATGTCCTGTGGCACAAGGACAGATGCACCCCAAGAGTTCCCTCCTCCTCTCGCCGCGCGCTGGCCTGTTTGTCCACCCCCAGCTCCCACCTGCAGGTGTCGGGGCTCCCCAGACAGCTGCAGTCATCCGCGTCCTGTCTGGGCTGTGTCCTCCCCTCCCCTCCCTCTGTCCCTCTCTGGGCATCTCTGAGGGCTGCCTTGCCGGGAGCAGCTGTTGATTCAGATTTTCATCAGGACTTTGATAATTAAAATTCGAAGCTCTTCAGACATTTGCGTTCCATTACATTGAAGGAGCAGCTGTTTAAATTTGGGGCAGGGAACCAGAGCCTTGTGCAGTGAGCTTGGGTTTAGCTCATTCGCGTCTGGAGATTCACTCCTCTTCTCATCATCCAGACAGAAGCTTTGGGAAAGCCCCCCCTGCCCTCCCTGCCCCCTGCCCCAGTTTGTAAGAACAGCTGCTGGGTGCCAGGTACTGGGCGGTGCATACTGACTGTACGGGTTTAGATCCAGGCTCTCCTTTTATTGGCTGTGTGACCTCAAAGCAAGTTGCTTTGAATAAAATGATAAGAAATAACGCACGGAGCCTATGTGCCTAATTAGGGTTTGTTTATATTGTTAGAATTTTATTTAATGTCCCTGACAGCTCAGTGCACTGCGTCATGTCCAACTCGCAGGAGAGGAAGCGGAGCCCGTGGAAGGTTAAGTCCCATGTGTACCCACATGCTGGTGGTGAGGCGTGTGCTGGGGTTTGAATTCTGCTGTGACTGCAGACTTGAGCACAGCCTGATCCTCCTCCTCCTTCCCTTACCATCTTTGGGATGCTCTTCCCAAGCAGTCCTGGCCTTTTGTGCCTCTCCTTAACTTCCGAGATCATGGCTCTGACTCTGGCAGCTGCCAACCCCTGCCTTGTTCCTGGGGTCCAGTGGGGAATCTTGGATGAAGGGGGTTGCTAATTCTTTGCGGGACCCTCGGTTAGTTTTCCTGTCTTTTCTCATTGTAGACATTCAAAGTCAAATCCAGAACTACCTTCTACAACCCCACCTGCCCATCGTAACCTGTTTTGTTTAGCATCCATGGCTGCTGAGATCTGGAATGAGCGTGTGTATGCACAGGCCTGCATACACGTGCGTGCACACGTGTACCCGCGGGCAGACATCCTTTCCCTGGTAATAGCCATCTCCGGGGCCTGGAGCAGGAGTGGAAATGACTGCCACCCAGAGCGGCTGTTGCATCAGTAATAACAGCGGCGGTGTTTGTGGCAGCTGCCTTCCTTTCCTGGGGACGCGCTGTAAGCCTGGCTGCCACCCTGCTGGGTCTTGACATACATTATTTAATCCCATCCCCACAACAATCCTGCAGTTAGGTGTGATTTCCTCTGTATTGTGGATAAGAAGTGAGACACGGAGAGGTTCAGGAAGAGGCCCAGGGACGCAGAGGGAGTAAGTACGAGGCTCGGATTTTAACCTAGCTGTGAGGACCCCAGACCCCAGGGGTCCTGACCCACTCTGTGAATCTCCGCTCAGGGATGTCATCTCATTGGGGTGCACAGCAGGTGTCTGAGCCCAAGGCTGTCTGGGAAGTGCTTTCCGTTGGAGGCTGTCTTCCCCCGTGAAGCGTGTCCCCTGTTAACCTTGGTCCCTTGTTGGATGCCGTAAGCTCCTTAATGCCTCAGGTGTGGCAGAGTAAATGGCAGTAAGAGTTGCTTAGAAAAATATTTTGTTCTTTGCTACCTGAACCTGGTGGAAAAGGGTCCGGAGCTGGCACAGCCCGTTTCCGAGGTCTGTGACTTTGGGAAAGGCAGTGTCAGCGTCCAGTCTGGCCCAGGACAAAGGAGAGGAGGGCTGGGGAGAGACCCAGGGGTGGTTGAGTCGCCACTCATGTGGGGACAGGGGAGCTTGTAGACCTCTGGACAAGGCTCAGGCAGAGCCAGAAATGATCCCTCAGGCAGGTGCAGAAGCCTCAGCCTGGAGGCAGCAAGGGTGGGCCAAGGCCCCCTGGAGCTCAGGCTGGTAGGCTGGCCCCATCTGCTGATGCAGCCTCAAGGGTCAATGGGTCTCACACTGTCTAGACTCCCGGCCCCAGCTCCCTAAGTTACGCTAAGAGGAGGCAACACAGCTAACAGTCTACCTGGTGGAATTTGATCCCTCTGAGAGGAGACTTACGGAGGAGTCTTAGAGTAAAGCTATTTATAAAGGCCTTACCTGGAGCCAGGGCTCCAAGTGACAGAATATCTAGTGTCTGGAACCTGCGAAGGGACGGTGCAGTGCGAGGAGGTATCGACCTGCAGGTGATAGCCCCTCTTAGACACCAGGGGATCCCAAGGGATTACACCTTCGTTCTTTAGCTGCTCTGATTTCCTTAGATGGGGGGTTGTCAAAGTGTGGACCAGAAGCATCAACACCACCTGGAAAATTATTAAAATGCAAATTCCCAGGCCCGTTCCCAGCCCCACTGGCCCAGCAATCTGTGTGACTCAGCACCTGGACTATGGGATGTTACCCTGGTCCTGTGTGAATTTTATGTTCCATGTGGTCATCTGAGAGCATTGAATTCCTCAGGGAAAACTCTCCCCTCTTCATTCCCTTCTAATCCCTCCTTATCTGAGGACAACCTCTCAGTGTAGGGGGTGCCTGCGATCCCCTGTCCTTCCAACACTTACTAATGCTCATTTTTACTTAGGATAAAGTCAAGGTGAGGACTGTAGGGGAGCAACAATATCTCGCCAAGATTCACTTATGTTTTTGTTTTTGTTAATTTTGTTTAAGTCCTTATTGTCTTCTTACTGGTTTCCATTTTTGGTCGTGCTATGAAGTTTCTTTCTAAATTACATTAAGAAAAAAAACGATCCATTAAAAAACATGTTAACTAAGTATTAGCATAGATAGTACAAGGATTTGGCAAAATTTGAGCCACAGGCATTAAGAGGATTTAGGAAGCTCACTTAGAGGCCAGCCCTTCTTCAAAGATTGGGCTCATGGGCCCTGGAATGCCTGGGAGGGGGTGACGGTCTCCATTTTTGGTATTAAGTTTTCCGTTTTGGAGGTGCTCCTTCCTGAAAGGCGGTGTGACACGGCCACAGTGATTCTCACGCTATGGACCTGCACTAGATTACCTGGAAAGCGTAAAAAATGTGGGTGCGCAGGTCCCACTCCTGAGCTATTGGATCAGAATCCCTGGAGCACACTCAGGAATCTGCATCTAACAAGCTCCCAGGTGTGTGTGTGTGACCAATAGCATTTGAGAACGGCCGATGAGGCCATGAGAATACCGATTTGTGAACGCAGTCAGCATGCGGTCAGATCTCCACTCAGCTTTGCCAACTCACCTAATCTTTCTGAACCCCATTTCCTCTTCTGAAAAGTGAGGTTAACAGCAGCTGTTTTGGGGGATTGATGTGAGGCTCAGGAGATTTACCAGCTGTGATGTTCTGTGCACATATTAGCTGTTTTGTGTGAGCTCAGCTTTCTTCACCTTGAGGATGTAATTTAAAGCTATTTCACTTACACTTAAACTAGCACGGCGGAGAGATTGAGATATTTAGGAAAAGCTTGGGCTCTTGCCAATTTTGCTCCTTGTAGGAGCACTTTTGGACATCAAGTCGTTGTTGTTGTTTTCTTCCCAAGGCTCACAGGTGTGGCCTTGGGGACCAGGAGCATTTCACAGCCTGCATCAGACCATGGCTTCTGAGTTACCAGAATGGGAGGCGGTTTTACATGCAAATGCGGCAACCTTCCTCAAATAGTTGTGTGCTGTTTTAAACACAGAGATCTTCCAGGGTTTTGTAGCACAGGCTGTAATTAAAAAAAAAAAAAAAGAATTAAAAGGCAGACCTAGTGGTCTTGGTATAAGAATTCTTTTGTGAGGCTGGGCGCAGTGCCTCGTGCCTGTAATTCTAGCACACTGCGATGCAGAGGTGGGTAGATCGCTTGAGCTCAGGAGTTTGAGACCAGCCTGAGCAGGAGTGAGCCCTCCATCTCTAAAACTAGCCGGGTGCTGGGGCGGGCACCTGTAGTCCCAGCTACTTGGAAGGCTGAGGCAAGAGAAACACTTAAGCTTGCGGTTGTGAACTGTAACAGCATGGCACTCTTCTGAGGGTGACAAAGTCAGACTCCGTCTCAAAACAACAACAAAAAAAATCGGAATTCTTTTGTGAGTCCACGGCATGTACTAAGAATGTGCCACCCAGATAAAAACAGATGGGTATTGATGATTCAGGACACTGTTGGCCCGAGGGACCCCTGGCATCTCTCAAGTTGTGAAGCATCCTCTGGCCCAGTCATGCACTTGGGGTACCCATATTAGTGCCAGGGTTTCTCATTCTTTCAGATCCTCATTGAATGACCTGATTACATCACCTGCACTTCCCAGAGTCCAGTTTTCTTAAAGTCAAAATGGGGATAATATTGAACTTGTCTCCTGGGGCTCTAATGAGGATGCCCGAGAAGCTGAGTATGAAAAGTGTGTTGTCCCCTAGGCCATGGAGCGTGTTGTCTGCCCGTCACCTGCAAGGTCATGTGCAGGCGTCTGTCAGGAAGCCTTCATTTAGGATTCATCCCTGAGGTCCTGCACATTTAGGCACCTTGTGGTCATTGGGCTTAGGGATTGCAAATTCCTGGACCGTTAACCAAGATCAATGCACAGACATGTGTTCCTTTGAATGCACAGTGTTCTTTAAAAATTGCTCGGGGATGCCTTTGGATAGGATTTGTGTTATTTGGTTGATTGAACATCCTACTCCTCTGTGTGGCCTCATCCGCGGCTTCACTCCTTTATATTACCTGTGGACCCGGGAATCCCTGGAGGTGATCTCTAAAGTCTTGGTTTCAAGGACAGTGCCCGGGTGTACTAGATGGACATGCCGCAGGTGTGACTGGCCCTCCTGCTGGCAGGATCGGGCACGAGCACAGGTGTGGTGCTAGGGTGGGGAAAGACTTGCAGAAAGGCCTCCCTGACTCTGTTGTGGAGCTTCACCCATCTACAAAGAGCAGGTGTAGGGCCATTTGCAAAATAGCCACGAGTAAAGTGTTGGGGGCCACCAGTATGGGGTGCCGCTCAGCTTGAGGTGATGGTCAAGGAAGATTTCCCCAAGGGAGCTTTCCTACTCCAGCTACATTTCCAAGGGTGAGGAGACCACAGAGTAAGGGTGGTCTAGGCTTTAGCTGCTTACAAAGGTAAGAGCATGAAGGAGTTAAATGCTACCATGGGTTTGAGGGACCCTCAGCTAAGCTGGGTGGGGGGTGTGGCTCATGACACAGGTGGAAGCAGCAAGGAGGACTTTCGCCTCCATAAGTGTCACCTAGATGGAGCAGTGGGACCTTCTGTAGGACTCAGAATGTAATAAAACAACTGTAAGTGGTGTTGGCAAGACTAAGGGAACCTACAAAGGATGTTGAGATACCAGGGAAGAGTCAGAGGAGCAGATTTGGAGAAGGGGGGGGATATTAGTTTTGGGTGGCAGAGACCTGACCTGATCTCTTGGATATCCAGCTGGAGATGAATCAAGGGCAGAGGGCTGTAACAAAGATGTAAAATGGGAATAGTAGGTGTAGGGATGCTATTTAAAGTCCGGGGCTTGGGTGAGATGCTCAGGGATAAGTGTGGAGAAAAGAGAGGAAATTTAAGGACTTAGTTCTGGGCACTCCAACATCCAGGGATCAAGAAGATTGTGAGAGTCCACCATGGAGGCTGAGATAGGGTGGGCAGAAAACAAGCAAGAGAGAATAGCGTCTGGAGTCCCAGGGAGAGGGGGGTCCACCTGCGCTGTCAACACTGGTGGAGGAGCAAGTGGGAATTGACCTCTGGGCTCGGAAATGTGAAGGTTATGGGTGGGTTTGAGGAGAGCAGTTTGACCATCCTGGTGGTAGTGGGGCCCGATCAAAGTCGCTGCAGGTTCAATGGCGTGGGTTTAGCCACCTTGGATCCAGACGCACTTCCCGGTGTTGTCTTGTTCTTAGGGGGTGCAAAAAGATACAAAGACATATGACTTTAAATGCCTAAATTAGCTTTTTATTTCGAAAGAAATAAAAGTAATAAAACTGTATTTCATCAATTTCAGAATGACAGAGAAGATGCACATAATCCTGTAATCCCATCTCCCTTTCGTCCCGTCACTGTTAGCATATTTTAATTTCCAGCCTCCCGTACTCACCCCGCTGCCCCCCAGCCCAGCCCTGCATCCTGCTTATAATTTTTTTAATCACTTGTAATGTTAGTGCAAGCTCATTTTGTATCTCGCTCTCCTCACTTAACGTTTCATCCTGAGCGTTTTGCCGTGCTGTCTCTTTGCCAGGGTAACCTCCGTAGTTAAAATTTGCATGATCTCATTAGGACCTGTTCCCAGCCTCCATATTTCCTGCGGAGTCTGAGACTAATGAAGGGGCTGAAGAAAATGTCTGTAAATATTTTGTTGTTTTGCAAACACAAGCGCTCTTAAATCCAGTTTAATGATTGCTCAGTTTAATTAAACCCTCTTGGTCTTTCTTGTTACCCTGTTCTCTGCACTGATTAGAGCCCCTTCCTGGAAGGGAAAATTCAAATGCGTGTCGTACTTTCGTTTTTCTTTCTCTTCCTCTTTCACAAATGTGAAAGGAGAAATTTGAAAGGAGAAAATGGGATTCTGCTTCGTCTACTCTCCGGACCCAAATTGCTCAATAGGCTTTTGTTTTGAATAAAGTGCTGTAATCTTTTTGCTTGTATGTGACCATAAATTCCCCCCCCACCCTGCTTTTTTTTAAAAAAATGTATTAAGGTATTATTTCTAGACTGTAAAATGTAAGTGTATAGTAGAGTGAACTTTGATCATGGTATGTAGTCATGTAACTACCATCACATCAGAATCACACAACTTCCTCTCCTTCTCTTTGCTTTCTATTAAAAAAGCCCCCCAACCAACGCCACCACCTCTGCTGCCCTCCCCACCAACTCCCTTCCCCAGCCAACCAGTTACCTGCTTTTTTGTTTGTTTTTGAGTCAGTGTCTCAAGCTGTCGCCCTGGGTAGAGTGCCGTGGCGTCACAGCTCACAGCAACCTCCAACTCTTGGGCTTAAGTGATTCTCTTGCCTCAGCCTCCCAAGTAGCTGGGACTACAGGTG
>NW_003852418.1:5497521-5498490 GCF_000181295.1 Otolemur garnettii | reverse complement strand
TCCCATATTCTAAGGCTATAATTAGGTTATGACATTCCTATGAAAGCTATGAATTAGTTTCAGAATAGGACTGTGTACATTGGATACTTTTTCTTCCATTCTTGAGGGGGGAGGTATTTTCTTAATTAGGTGGGACAGTGGTAACTGCTTCACCTCTTCAGTGCCTACCTAGGTATAGATAAGTTTCATCCACTCCGGATTGCTAGCAGGAAGGCAGGAAGCATTGTGATTGTACTGGTTAATTGTTCAACTTTTCTGAGATCTCCCTTTTATGACAATTGGGAAGCATTTTTAAAAACATCAGGAATTCATCTCTGGCAGGAAGAGGGCGACCCGCCATGAGGAGTATTTAAGTCTTCAGGCAGCTGCCTCCCTACGCTGAGCTGGTTCAGTCTGCCCAGGAATACACATTACTTCGCTGGGGCAGCACTCCCGGGTCAGGGGGGCAGTAGGCCTCCTCTAGGAAGGCTGTGTACAGATCCGGAGGCGGACAGCAGAGGGTAGTCTCCTTACTGTCAGGAATGGGACCCACAGGCCTTACTTATATCCTTCCCAGGGCCTGCAGGCACTTTTTGAGAGGCTCATGTCCTCCTCTGGGGTGTTTAAGCTGTGTCATAAATGCAGACTTTTTAATGGAAATTCAGATTTCTGAGCACATTGTATATTGCCTTTGGGCTCCCAGAGAGGCCCTAAACAGGCAAAGCTGGTAATCCAGTGAGCCATTTGCTCTTTGTTCTGACCACAGGACGTTAACCAAGACATTAACACAGCCATTTCACTGGGATGGCCAAAGTTTGGGCTGCTTCTGTTTCCTTAAATGTATTTCTTTTTTCTTCTTCTTATCTTTGGGGTTCAGCAAGTCTCTGGATAGCACTTTCATGAACTAGGGCTGAGATGATTGGAATAGGAAAGGGTGTCTAAGATCACATGATCACCTGGATCATGTGAAATCCTGGATCACCTGGATCA
>NW_003852418.1:5486128-5497501 GCF_000181295.1 Otolemur garnettii | reverse complement strand
GTCACAGCTCACAGCAACCTCCAACTCTTGGGCTTAAGTGATTCTCTTGCCTCAGCCTCCCAAGTAGCTGGGACTACAGGTGCCTGCCACAGTGCCCGGCTATTTTTTTCTTTTTCGTTGCAGTTGTTGTTGTTTAGCAGGCCCGGGCTAGGTTCAAACCCGCCAGCCTCGGTGTATGTGGCCGGCACCCTACCCACTGAGCTACAGGGGTTGCCCCACTTGTCTGCTTTTTGATACTATAGTTTTGCCATTTATTCAAAGTTACTTTATTTATTTTTGAGACAGAGTCTCACTCAGTGTCCCTGAGTAGAGTGCTATGGTATCATTATAGCTCACACCAACCTTAATCTCTTGGGCTCAGGAGATCCTCTTGCCTCAGCCTCCCAAGTAGCTAGTTTTTCCATTTTTAGTAGAGGTGGGATCTTGCTTTTGCTTAAGCTGGTCTTGGGTAAAGACGGACTTTCTGGTACCGGATTTGGTACCAGAGTTTGAGACCAGCCTGAGCAGGAGCGAGACCCCATTTCTAACCCTGAGCTCAAATGATCCTCTTGTCTCAGCCTTCTAGAGTACTAGGATGACAGGTGTGAGCCACTGGGCTGGGCCCATTTCTTCAACTTTATATTAAAGGAATAATATGGTATATATACTTTTGGTGGTTGACTTAGTCTATTCTTTTTAAGGATCTTCTACGATTTGTTAATCAATTCACTTGATTTTTGTGCCTCCTTTTTACCTCAACTCATTCATCTTGCCACACTGCCCTTATGAAATGTTACTAAATTGTAACACAGTGGATTGGAATCCAAAGTGGGGATTGGGCTCTGAATGCAACAGTTAAACTGGGAATTGCCTATTGTCAGAATTCACCTTCGGACATTTTTTAAGGCACCCATGACCAAGTATGTCTGATTGAGTAATTCTCATGCACACTACAGCTTAAGATGAGTTGAACTAGACTAAAGGAACAAACAAAAAGAAAATTAATATGTGAGTGAATGCACGAGGATTCTGCATTCCGCGGGTGGGGAATTCTAGGTCTTTTAACTTTTCTACAAGATTTCCTAACCCGTGCTAAGTATTAAGTTTCTGTAACTTTAATTCAAATGATTCTCTTTTTTGGTAGTGGGGATTTAATAATATTTTCAAAACACTTAGCCCAGATTTGGCACATAGCATACTCTACAAAATGTTTCATGGAATTGAAGCTATCGCTTGCCAGATCCAAATCACATAGAACCCCTGCTTTTTGAAAAATTGTTAAGAACTTGGCCACCTGGTCTCATCCTTTTCCAGCTGGCGTCTCTGGTGCAGCCCCATCGACAAGCCCTTGCTCTCATGTCTGAGGCTCAGTCTTATAATCCCATTGTCATCCATCTGTAGACCGTGGTCCAGTCCTCAAAGGAAGCTCAGATTGCAGAGGTTCAGCCACCCTCAATCATGAAGGGGGACAAAGCTTCCAGAGGAGGGAGCACAGAGAGCACATCTAGCTCCCCTGGTGCCCAGATCCTCTAGCAGTTGTGTTTGTTGAGTTGTGCCATCTCTGCTGCTTGATCAAATCAGAGGGTGTTCCCTGTGGCACCTTTGGGGGGGACCCCAGGCTGGACTTCTCCAGGCCTGCCTTGTGCGTTGTTTCTTTACAGAGACCTGAGCTTTCATTCTCCTCCTTTGTCTCCTGATGTCGGCCCTCAGTCCTGAAAAGTGGGCCAAGCTGATGGCCTTTGCCGTGTGAAATCTGTTTTACTGTTTAGAGTGGTGGTTCTCAACCTTGCTAATGCCACCATGCATTTTCATTGTTACAAAGGAGTCGTGACCCACAGGTTGAGAACCCCTGGTTTAGAGAGTGAGGTGGGGGTGCAGTATGAGCTGAGAAGGACTCTCCTGGTGTTAGGAGTGGGAGGAGTGGGAGACTAGACACGGGATAAAGGCTGAGCTTAAGTGTTGAGGGCACCAAGATTTTGCGTCTCCCCCCTCTTCCCTTAGAGATCTAACTGATGGAGCACACATACACAACAACCAGCGAGTACCGTTCCTTTTCAACTGTGTGAGCGTTCCCTCGCCCATGATTGTACCATGCCCTGTAAACTGCGCCGAAGTCCCCCTTCCTTCTGAACCAGAGACAGTGTCCAAAAAAATCGCAGGTTTGTACAGCAGCCAAGAGAGGCTTTATCAAGGCGAAGTCTTGCCATAGAAAGAGGAAGATGGTCGGAGATTGTGGGGACTTCTTAACCAGGAGCGCAGGGCTTGGGTGGGTGAAGTTCACCATCCTCAACAGCAAGCTCCATGCTGACCCCTCCATTGCATGAACACTGGCTGACGTCTCACGACTGGGCTCCAGGAAAGAGAGAGAATGATGGCCGTGGGCCCCGGCCAGGGGCCTCTTTTTGCACCTATACTAGAGAAGGAAATGAAAGATCAGGGCAGAGGACATAGGTACCTGAGCTCTGGTGGGCAAAGCATTGAAGAAGCAGAGCGGTGCCCCTCTGAGACCCCGGGAGCACAAGTCAATGTAGGCCAGGGAACAACAAGCTTTATCAGCCAAATGAGCCAATCCCACACCCTCAGGGAGGAAGGAATAAAGGTTTTCCTTTAACACCTCCCTCTGGGGTGCAAGCAGGGGAAATTGCTTTTTCTAGAGGGGGATGAGGATGGAACGAGAGAGTTAACTATCTCCAACCTCCCCCCCCAACCAGGTTCACACTTCACTAGCTATGTGATTTGAGGAGGTATTTTCTTTCTTTCTTTCTTTTTTATTTCTTACAGCATAACTGTGTACATTAATGCAATCATGGGGTACAGTGTGCTGTTTTCATATACATTTTGAAATGCTCTCATCAAACTGGTTAACATAACCTTCATGTCATTTTCTTAGTTATTGAGTTAAGACATTCATACTCTGCTTTTAGAAAGATTCACTTGCCTGTAATGTGACATGGCTAAAAGCAGGAGGCTGGGGGCTCAATCTCAGCTCTCCCCCCAGTTAGCTGTGCTGCTGTGGCCAGTGTATCTCATCTTTTTTCTCTGTCCCCTAAACTATCCCTAGAAAAGAGATGGTTTCCTCATCTGTGAAATAAGGTAGATTAGAAAAAGGGTCACAGAATAACTGCCCATAAAATAACTAAGTTGGTTCCATATAAGGCAACAAGGAGTGACGCCCCTGTTACCCCTGGCCCACTACTGCCTTGTGCCAACTTGGCCTGCTCTAATTTTTCAAAGAAATATGGCCATCCATATTCTTCTATCAGAGTGAGCAATTTTTTAAATATTCTAAAGGATGAACAAAATGCATCTGGGTGTCTAATCTTTGCCCTAGATTTTGCAATTCCTTAGATGACTCATAAAGTTTCTCATAGTTCAAATAAAGATTAAGTTCTTGATATTGCACAGATGTGCCAAGAATACCAACATTATCTCCTGCTGCTGGAAGAAATTGTGCCAGTGAGTCCTCGGTTCCTGGACTGTAGCCCCTCAAGTGTCACTCACTGCTTGTGCTATAGCTCTTTTGATTCCAGGCTCCTAATTTCAAGTCCAGAGGAATCTCTGGGCTGTTGTGCTACTCACAATTCCACAGAAAGTGGCAACACTGCCTTGAATTCACAAGAGGACATCGCCTGATCTGGTCAGGGCATTCTTTCTCACAGCTTCTGGCTCTATATGCAGCTACAACACAGGAAACTACATGTGGCTCTCTGGGAAAAACTCAAGGATCTCGAAATAACTCAGCAGCACTCAGATTCCAGAAGACCTAAACATTTTTTGTATCAAAATTGTTAAATTAATTAATTGGGAGGCTCCTCTAGCACCCTGAGTTCCCACTCAAGCAAACCAAACCTAATTCAGCATGATTGGTCACAGCCTGGGAAAGTAAAACTTAAGTCTAGCCAACCAGAAGCTACCAATTAGCCTCAAACTAGGGGCTTTGAAGCTACTGTTTCTCTTTAACCAATCACATATTTTCTATGTCTTGCTTCTGTGAACACCTTTTAAACATTTTCTCCTCATGCCTCTTCAGTGGGGCCCCAATCCACCTGGGGTCTGGAACTGCTCTATTCATGAATTGCTAACTACTCAAATAAACTTTGTACGATTTTAATGCGCTTAAGTTTGTTTCTTCATGGTACTGAAAAATAAACAGACTCTATCATTAGAGATTGTCCACCATGTGCAGCCCTAATGTGGGGGCTTTCATAGAACCCAACATAAGAAAAACAGACTTTACATATAAAAAAGGAAGAATATTGTCACAGAAAAGAATAGGTAGATGGGATATAATTAGATATACAACATTAATAGATGTCTTCATGAGAAAGCTGTAAGCTTTTCTTTGTTTTTAATCAATGTATATTTTATTTAGTTCCTATCTATTACGTGTCATGGCCTGGACATACCTGCATTCACACAGGTAAAGGCTAGAGAGACAAATTAATTATAAAAAAATTTAAGTAGACTCAGTGCCTGTAGCTTAGCCGTTATGGCACCAGCCACATATACTGGGGCTGGCAGGTTCAAAGCAACCCTGAGCCTGCCAAACAACAGTGACAACTGCAACCAAAAAATAGCTGGTTGTTGTGGTGGGTGCCTACTTGAGATGCTGAGGCAAGAGATTCGCTTAAGCCCAAGAGTTTAAGGTTGTTGTGAGCTGTGATGCCACGGCACTCTACTGAGGGTGACAGAGTGAGACTCTGTCAAAGAAAAATAAAAGAAAGAAAGAAAGAAAATTAAGTATTTATTTAAGTAATTAAATACTAGATTGAAGAAGAAAAGTATAGAGTTTCATGGAACCAAGAAATCTAGCTTGAGAATGGGGGTTTGTTTTTAGAACATTCTTTCCTTCCCTGTTCTCAGTTCTTTTTGATAGTTAATTCCTACTCATTACTAAACAGAGAAATCAGTGATTTGGAGGAAGGAGAAAGCGTGGCAGGTTCCAAATACCTGGAGATTGAGCAGACATAAAATGAAATAAGAAAGAGAGAAAATGGTAGGAACTAAGAACAGAGAGGCAAGTGTGAAATGGAGTGTGTACCTTTGGGATTGCAAACTAATACACCCTTTCTGGAAAGAAGTATGGGGAATTATCAAGGAACTAAGAGTTGACCTATCATTTGATACTGCAATTCCATTACTAGGTATCTACCCATATGAACAAAAATCATTTTACAACAAAGACATTGGCACCAGAATGTTTATAGCAGTCCAATTCATATTTCCCAAGTCACAGAAGCAGTCTCCAAACCCATCAACCCATGAATGGATTAACAAATTGTAATATATGTATACCATGGAATACTATACAGCCATAAGAAAAGATGAAGACTTTACATCTTTTATGTTTACCTGGATGGAGCTGAAACATATTCTTCTTATTAAAGTATCTTAAGAATGTAAAAAAAGTGATTCAATGTACTCAATACTATTATGAAACCAATATATAATCACTTACACATTCATATGAATGATGAAACACAAATATAGTTGAGAAAGGAGGGGAGAGGAGAAAGAGGGGACAGGAGGGGGAAGGCAATTGGAGGGAGGGTATTTGACGGGATCTCACCTAATGTGCACAATGCAAGGATACATTTCAAAACAACTAGAGCAGTGGTTCTCAACCTTCCTAATGCCTCCTAATGCCATGACCCTTTAACACAGTTCCTCATGTTGTGGTGACCCCCAACCCTAAAATTATTTTCATTGCTACTTTATAACTGTAAAATTTTGCTACTGTTATGAATTGTAATGTAAATTATCTGATATGCAGGGTGTATTTTCATTGTTACAAAGGGGTCACAACCTACAGGTTGAGAACCATTGAACTAGAGTATAATATAAATGTCTTACCACAAAAAATAAATAAGTGAGGTGATGGTTATGTTAATCAGTTTTGATTTAAGCATTCCACATTGTATATCAAGTCATCACATTGCACCCCATAAATGTATACAGTCATGATTTAATGCAAATTTTAAAAAATAAAAATAATAATAAATTTTTTAAAAGAAAGTCAGTAAGAGCTTTAAGTCAATAAGAGTCAAGGTTTTAAGTAGTTTCTAGTTAGTGATTAGAGACTATTCTGAATAGTGTTTCTTCATCATCCAGTGGGATAGGATAGTGGTTTGGTCCAGGATGATTACAAAGAAAATAGAGAGAAGTGGTTGAATTTTAGAAATATTTAGATTTGCAATTTTTATATAAGCATAGGGCAACCTAATCTATAGCATGCATTTTATAATTTGGATCACTTGATTTTGCATACTGTCAAATTCCCCCATGCTTCCATCATTCCAATATACAGACAGAAATGAATAGCTAGATGGGATATAATTAGGCAACTATTAGGCAACTTAGTGAATGCTGTAGCTATCCATGTTGACAGCTGATGACCTGGTTCAAACTTTTCTTCTTTTGTTTGAGGCACAATGTCTTTCTCCTTTATGGATAATACTTGGTTCAACATCAACTTCCACATCAACATTTGTGTCCAGATTTATAATGATTTCTTTATTTTAATTTACTTAAAGTAAGGCAAGTAGGGTGATAGTGAGTATAATTATGGAGAGAAATAGGAGACAAATTGGATAAACATGCTATTTTTCATAACTGGAATCACCATGCTACTTCAATACCCACCTCTCTGTTACAGAGACATGCTTAGCTTGCTCATGGCTTAGGATAAGTGTGTGAGTCACTTGTGTAAATCTTATAACAGAGACAGAATATTGATCGGAGGGGGGAAAAGAGTGAAAGCTAAAATACAAGGAAATTTATCACACAATTATCAATATCTGAATAAAGGCAACTCAAAAATAATAAATGCCACAAAACTAATACATCTAATATTGCATTATATAGTCCTACAGCTTGGAGGAGGGTTTATTTTTAACACATCCTTTCTTTAATATGGTTTAGCACAATATTTTCTATATAATAGTTTATATGCTTCTTCACAAATAATAATTTCCCAGATTATAAGCTTTTCACTGTACAATTTTAAATATTATAATGCCTTCATAAGTGAGTATTCTGCTGTTTATTTACCATGTTCCTATATACAGACATTAAAGTTTTTATCAATATTTAATTATCATAATTTTGAAATAAATATAACTGTGTATATTTCATTACTGTCTTTAATAGTTAAAATAGAGCACCAGCTGTTTTATTATTGAAACCAAAGATATGAATATTTTAAGGCCATAGTCGCCATTAAAGATAACCATATGATGAAAATTCTGCAATGTAGAAATTTAGCATTTCTGTTTACATTATTGATAACACATCGATATAGGGAGGAGACTTATATAAAAAGCATAAAACAAAAAGTAAAAGAATCCCTCACACCTGACCACCAGTTACAACCTAAATGTAATAACTCTTAACAATTGGTTGAATAGTTTTACAGGAATTTCAGTTTTAATAAAAATATATACACAATGTCCTTTTTAAAAATCTTCATAGGATATGGTATACACAATTTTATATCTCAATTAAAGCAGTAAAAAACTATTTAAGCAATCTCTTTTTAAAAATTAATATGACCTCTAACTTTTTGCTATTATACCGATGCTTCAATGGAAACCTTTGTTCACATTCCTTAGAATGTATTCAATAGAATATAGCTGGAGCATACATTCCTAGAGGTCGATTGCTTGTGTCAAATTTCAAGAACTATTGCCAAATTTCCCTCTAGAGAGTTTGCACCAATCCATATTCTAGCAGAGAGATTTTAAAACATTTAAACATAATGGCATTTATTGAGTCCCCAATATGTTCTGGTTATTTTTTGCTAGCTTAATGAACATAAAGACGAACAGAGTTTGGCCCCTACTCCCAGCCTATCAGAGAAGGAACTGGCAAACTATAGCCCATAGGCCAAATCCAACTTGCCTCCTGTTTTTGTAAATAAAGTTTTATTGTAACACAACCATGCCCATTTATTTATGTATTGCTTGTAGTGGCTTTTGCACTAGCATGGAATCACACAGTTAAGACCTAGAATGTATATCCCACAAAGCCTAAATTATTTAACATCCTGCCCTGTGCAGAAAACTCCTGCCTACCTCTGACTAGAGTATTAGGGAGAAATAATAAATCAGTAATTAAAATAGTGAACAATTAATTTTATGAAAGGTAACAACATTATATAGTCTCAAAATATATATTATAGAAAGTTGGTAATTCTCTAATGAATGTCCACATGTAAGATCAGTTATGGTGAGGGTGATTCTACAAGTCGTATCAAACATGATAGCATTACTGTTGTATTCTACAGTATTGTCATAGCTCCAGCAGAGAAATTCTCTGAATCTATCTTGGCAGTCATATTAGTAAAAGGAAGGTTTGCTGTTATCTAGTTCAACAATTCATTTTATGAGGTTTTTTTTTTTTTTTTTTTTTTTATTGAAACCTTGAGAAGTTTATTGACTAGCTCATAGCAGGCCTGAGTAAATGGGAATCAGGTCCCATTTATTCAATATATACAAAGTACTCCTACAACTTGACATTAAATAGACGAAGTACTCTTACACCTTGACATTAAATAGGCCACCCAATTTTAAAGTGGCCAGTGGATTTGAATAGCAATTTTTTCAGAGAAGACACACAAATGGCCAATAAGCACGAGATAAATGCAAATTAAGCCCACAGTGAGATCGTCACTTCTCAGTAGAGTGGCTGTAATCAAAGAGGCAGCCAATAAAAACGCTGGTAAGAGTGTGGAGAAACTGGAACTTTCATACATTGCTGTTTGGATTTTATAATGATGCAGCTACTTTAGAAAACTGTTTTTTATTACTTTCTCAAAATGTTCATCATGCAGTCCATATGACTGAGCAATTCCACTCCTGGTATATAGCCCTCAAATTAAAATATATGTGAAAACATGTGTCCACAAGAAAACCTGTTCATGAATGTTCATAGTGGTATTATTCATAATAGCAAAGCATAAAAATAACCAAAATGTCCATCAACTGGTTAATGGATTAAAAAACGTGATACATTCATGTAGGAGAATATAATTGGTGTAGGAAAATACAATTGTCAATCAAAAGTAATAAAATACCAATAAATGCTGCAACATGCATGAATCCTGAAAATGTTACCGTAGGTGTAATATTTCAGTCACAAAAGGCCACATACTGTATGATTCTATTTGTATGAAATGTCCTGAATAGGGTAATCCCCACAAAGAGAAAATAGATTAGTGTCTGGCTATGGCTGGTGGGAGGGAGAATGAGGATTGGCTGCTAATTGGCACAGAGTTGCTCCTTAGAGCGGTGAAAATGTTCAAACAGGTTGCGATGATGGTTACACAACTCTGTCAGCACATTAACAAAGTGGCTTAGACACCTTGGCATGCATGTGAATTTCTGGCACATGTACTATTTGCCTCAATAAAGCCATTATTAAATGTAAATCACCAATTAACTAGAAAATACAGATGAGTATATTTATAATCTTCACACTATAACAGAATTTGCATACAAAATAATTTTAAAATCTAAGTGCATACAAATAATAAAATGAAGCCTTCTTAACAAAAGGAAAATAGTTTAATGCAAATATACCAATGGATTTGTAGCTCCAATATGCAAAGATCTCTTACAAATGAATAAGAAAACAGCAGAACAAGGGCAAATGACTTGACTTGTCAATCGATACAATACTTGTAGTAAATACAAATAGCCAATGCATATACAAAAACATGTCCAGCGTCACTCATAGCTAAGAAATAAAAATTACCACTGCTATTGTATGACATAGCCTATCAAATGGTCACTCTCTGTCACTGGATACTTTGAAATATTTTTATTGATTTAATTTCTACTTCACATTGACCTAGAAGTTTGGCTACAGAGAATTTAACCTTAAAATAGTATATTCGTGTGAAATATATATGCAAGGATAATTTTTGCAGCATAGATTACAATTCTGAAAATAAATGTGAAGTGAACAAAATGTTCGATGTTGATGCATCATTATAATAGAAAACGTTTGCAAACATTAAGGAGAACGTGTACATGGTCATACAGATGTTGGGGATATTCTGGATCCACCTAAGGTTGGAGAGTCTATTACTCTGGAATTTACTCGGACAGACACACTCACTTTCTGCAGATAACAATTTTGTACAGAGCTTCACTAATAACCACACTATGGAAATGAGCAGGAAGCATATGAAAGGCGGCAAGTCTGGATTGAGATGCACTGTCAGAATAAAATACACACTGATTTCAAAGACTTGGTACAAAAAATAAGAATGCACAAATGTCTTATTTTTAAATCGGTTATATTGCTTGATTTACATTAATATGTAGGATATATTGAGTTGAAGAAAATGTATTTATAACACCAATTTCACTTTTATTTTTTACTTTTTATAATGTAGTAGCTATTTGAAAACTGAAAATAACAGGTGGCTCACATATTACTATGGACCAGTGTTGATAAAGAATGATTAGGACTCTCTTCTTTGATCAAAACTTTAATCAGACTCCTGAGTCCTTTCTGACTATCCCTGAACTTGGATTACCCTCCCTGTTCTTGCTGAATCTAGTTTGAGTGAGAAAGAATCCTGGTAAGTTAATTTAGCCATAGTTTCCCATCTTGGGCATCTGACCACCGTTGATCACTTCCGTGACTTGCTTCAGCAATAATCGGCTGAGGCACTTCAGTCAGAAATCCCTGATAGCTGATGTTCCTCATGGTTTCTGTCTATCCACTGACCTCCACCCTTCTCCTCAGTTACAAATTCCCACTTGTTCTTGCTAAAGTCAGAGCTGAGTTCAATGCCTCTCCCACATTGTTAGGACCCTGTTGTAGGGGTCCCCACACCTGTGGCAAGTTCCCCCTTTGGATAAAGTTTACTTTACCATCTTTAACAAGTGCCTTGAGTAATTTTTCTTGAACGAGTGAAAACATTCCTGAGAACATAAATATAATTATGCTTAACATTTGTATAGTCTGCAGCACTTTGTAAATATCTGTTATACATGGACTCTTAATTCTCACAGCAGTTGTGTAATGTGTAGGGTATAGCTAATCATTGTATAGGCTATAGCCCAATTCTTAAAACGTAAAAGCCAAGGGTGAGACTATAAAAAAGACTTGGGAAAGTATAGCATAAGCAGAAAATGACAGAACTAAGACCAAATCTTTTTTTTTCCCCATTCAAATTTCTTTTATTATTTCTTATAGCATAACTGTGTACATTAATGAAATCATGGAGTACAGTGTGCTGTTTTCATATACATTTTGAAATATTCTCATCAAACTGGTTAACATAACCTTCATGTCATTTTCTTAGTTATTGAGTTAAGACGTTCATACTCTGCTTTTAGAAAGATTCACTTGTACCCTTGTAAGATAAACCATAGAAGTGAC
>NW_003852418.1:5445486-5486108 GCF_000181295.1 Otolemur garnettii | reverse complement strand
GATCACCTGGATCATGTGAAATCCTGGATCACCTGGATCAAAAAAATGTGCATCTGTGTGTTTGTTCTGTTTTGTTTAACTGTATTTGTTTGTTTGTTTGTTTTTGAGACAAAGTCTCAAGCAGTCACCCTGGGTAGAGTGCAGTGGCATCACAGCTCACAGCAACCTCAAACTCTTGGGCTTAGGCAATTCTTTTGCCTCAGCCTCCCAAGTAGCTGGGACTACAGGCACCTACCACAACACCCAGCTATTTTTTGGTTGGAGCTGTCATTGTTTGGCAGGCCTGGGCTGGATTCAAACCCACCGGCTCCAGTGTATGTGGCTGGTGCCCTCACTGCTGAACTCCAGGTGCTGAGCCAACTGTATTTTTTTAAAGACTTTAAACATATAAAGAGGAACATAATGAACCTTCATCTGTTTCAATCATCACCTCATGGCCAATTTGTTTCACCCCTATTCTCCATCCACTTACCCCTTATGTATTTTATATATATACATATATATATATATATATATATTTTTTTTTTTTTTTTTTTTTTGTATTTTTTGGCCAGGCCTGGGGTTGAACCTGCCACCTCCAGCATATGGGGCCGGTGCCCTACTCCTTTGAGCCACAGGCACCACCCTTGTTAATATATTTTTTCTATCATTGACCAAATTTCTTCATGCTATCCCTTTGTTGTCCAAACCTTCCCTTACCCCCAACTCTGGGTAACTACTGATCTGTTTGTGTTTCCTATAATTTTGACTATTGCAGAATGTTAGATACATGTGCGTGTTGTAGCCTTTTGCACCTAGCTTCTTTCAGTTCACATAAATCACTCGATACTTATCCATCTTGTTAAATGTATCAGTAGTTTCTTCCTTTTCACTACTGAGTAGTATTCCATTGTATGAATGCACACGTGGTTATTTTTGAACTAGGTTGTGAGGATCCCCGAGCCATGGAGACAGCAGGCATTGCCCTGAGGAGCAATTCATAAACATTTGTGCAGTGGGCCAGGCTTCTGGGAAGGAGAGGAATTTGAGCAAACAGAGCTAATTACCAGGCTTTGCTTGATGTGAGTTGGCATGAATTTTCAAGGCTGAGAGCTGGAAATGGTGCCATCCTTCTGCCTCATATTTAAGGTAGTTTCTTGAAAATACAGTGACTAAAGTGGGTCACCTAGGGTTGATCCATAAATCTCTTTCCTAGGAAAGCAAAGGTAGTCTGGTTATGAAATTTGTCAAAGGAGTATAGAGGCAGCTACACAAATGAAGATGGATAGAACCATTAAAGAAAAAACTCACAAATCTATCCAGTGGTATATTATGGGGATAATACACCACTCTAAAATAGGATTGATTTTAGAAATGTAGGGAAAATTCAACAGGAAATCTCACAAATCTATCCAGTGGTGGGAATAATACACCACTCTAAAATAGGATTGATTTTAGAAATGTAGGGAAAATTCAACCAGAAATTAATTAATCACTATTAATTAATATATATCCACATAGACAAATCACAGTAAGAAACCATGTGATTAGTTCAGTAGACTCAAAAATGCTTTAATAAAACCCAACACCCATTCTGGCTTAAAAGTTGGTAAAGAACCCAATAGATGAAAAACTTTGGGCAAACAAGAGTTGAGAGATGAATTACTCTAATGCTAAACAAACAAACAACATTTCTAAAACTAAAGCTAGCGTTATCATTTGCCCTGAAAAATTAAACACATGGACATAGACGTCTGCATTATGACTCATTGTCCGATATTATTCAACATAAAAAGGGGATAATAAATGATGGCTGTTATAAGTTTGTGTTTGTAAAAGAAGACATCTTGAAGTCCCAACTCCTCGTTCCTCAGAATGTGACCTTAGTTGAAAACAGAGTCTTTGAAGAGTGAACCAAGTAAGGTGAGGTCTTTAGGGTGGACTCTAACCCAGGATGACTTGGGGGTGGACTCAAACCCAGGATGACTTATTAGAAGGAAAAATTATGCACCGAGAGGTCAGTGTGCAGAGACGCAGGGAAAGGTGAGGGACTGGAGTGATGCATCTTTTTTTTTTTTTTTTTTTATTAAATCACAGCTGTGTACATTAATGCAATCATGGGGTACAATGTGCTGGTTTTACATACAATTTGAAATGCTTTCATCAAACTGGTCAACATAGCCTTCCCGGCATTTTCTTAGTTATTGTGTTAAGACATTTATATTCTACACCTAGTAAATTTCCCATGTACCCTTGAAGGATGCACCGTAGGTGTGGTCCCACCAATTACTCTCCTTCCACCCGTCCTCCCCCCTTCCCACCCCTCCCCCCTTCCCACCCCTCCCTCTCTCCTTAAGCCAAGGACTGCCAAGGACTGCCCACAAACCACTAGAAGTTGGAGAGAGGCAGTCTCCTTCATGGCCCTCAGTGGGAGCCAGCTCTTACCAACACACTGATTTCTACTTCCAGCTTCCAGAACGGTGAGACGATACATTTCTATCGTTAGACCCACTCAGCCTGTGATACTTTGTTATAGCAGAAGCAGAGATAATAGCTGATGTTTACCGAGTGCTCGTTCTGTGTCAGATACCATCTTACCCACTTTATATACATGAACTCATTTTAATTTTCACGGCAGTTTTATTAGGAGAAGATGAATGTTGTCTCTATTTTATCAGTGAAGAAACGTTGGTGCAGAGACATTAGCCAACTTTCCCAAGGCTGTCTAGTTAGTAACAGGTAAGATACTGAAAATCGGGCACTCTATTTTCTGAGCTAATCCCTAACATAACCAGTAATTATGAAATGTTCAGATCTATAATAATTAGGACATTTTGGTATTGATACATTTAGACAATAAATCAATGGAACAGACTAGAAATGTCAGAAATAGACCCCTGTATATGTAAGCATTTTATATGATCGTTATTGAGTATTCAGTGGTGCTGGAACAATAATGAAAGCTCTTAAAAAAGGAAAATAGATTTATATGCCATGTCATACATTAAAATAATTTCAAGATGAATTCAAGATTTAAATGTATTTATAATTTAACAAGAGGATCAGAAAATGGATACAAGTGAATATTTCTTTCTTTTGTAGTGTTAGATACCTGAGTATCAGATACTCTTTGTAGGCAATTTTCCTGGGGTAGGAAATGATGTGCAGGTTTTGCTTTATACTCAACAATGTGCATGTGTCAAAAATAATTAAGGGGTGGGTGGCGCCTGTGGCTCAGTGGGTAGGGCACCAGCCCCATATACAAAGGGTGACGGGTTCAAACCCAGCCCCCGCCAAACTGCAATAAAAAAATAGCCAGGCGTTGTGGCAGGTGCCTGTAGTCCCAGCTACTCGGGAGGCTGAGACGAAAGAATCGCCTAAGCCCAGGAGTTGGAAGTTGCTGTGAGTTGTGATGCCACTGCACTCTACCGAGGGTGATACAATGAGACTCTATCTCTTTAAAAAAAGAAAAGGAAGAAAGGAAAAAAAATAGTTAAGGGATTAAAAGAAACTATAGGCGTGTTTATTACTGAAAATCAGAAAAATAAGTTAATGTGTTTGGTATATTAAGAGCTTACCTTACCTTTACAAATTAGAATGGATAAATCATAGACATAAACAGTAATTTGCAGATGAAGACATGCTAATGGCCAGTTCATTTAGTCTCCCCTAATATTCAAATAATTTAAAATTAATGGGACCATCCATTTCATCAGTTGAATTGACAAAGATTAAAAACAGTGATGACACTTAGTCCTGGTGGGAATGCAGGGGAATGAGCCGTCCCACACGTTGCAGAAAGTGGTGTTCATTGCAGCAATTGTTCTGGAAGACAGTTTGCCTGTCTATCTGTCTATCTGAAATTGTACATGCCCTTTGACCCTGGAAACGCAACTTTTAGAAAATTATCCTGAGGGAATAAATGTGGCTATGTCTTAAGTTTTAATTCCCTGCTTTCTCAATAACAACATATGAAAACCACAAAAATAAAAGGGGATTTGGTTTAGTCAATGAAGGGCCACTATTAGTAAAAAAAAAAGGGCAACTCTTAAAATTAGGTTTTAGAAGAATGTTTAGTGAAACAGGAAAATATTCTTGATATTGTAATGCTGTTTAAAAACAGGTTGCGAAGTTTATGATTAGTCTGATTTCAAATTCATCGGGAAAATAAATGTACATATCTATTAGTGGGGAAAAAGTCTCCAGAACCATAGATCATAATATGAAGAACAGCGACTCCTGGAGAGGTGAATTTAGAGGGAACTGTATTCTTTCCTTCTTTTTTTTTTTTTCAAATTATTTGTAGTAAAAATGTATTATTTTTCAATTAGATTAAAAATGATAAATCTGAATATACATTCATGTGCATTCATATACATAGATTTATGTACAAATAAATATAGGTGGGATACCCTGATAGAAGGTGTGTGTCTTTCAGATGTTAGTTATACCCCAAACTGCAGCTTTGTCAATGCAATGGTGCTAATAAGCATTTGAATATGTGTGACTTTTGGGTGATCAGAATAGTCACTAGTTAATATCTATCAATAGTTATGACTTGTTAGAATAGAATGTGTGTGTTAAAGTATGAATACATTTCAGAGGCACTCTTACTCCTAGGAACAATTATAGCTAGCATATATTTAGCTCTTAAAATGTGTCAGGCTTTTTTCTAAGTTTTACATGTGTACTGTCTCCTTTAAGTCCCCTAAGAAATTCTATGAGGTTATGTGTGTGTGTGCATTACTGTATACCAAGGCTCACAAAATATATACGATCAATACACATATGTTAGATTTTTGAGGGAGACAGTATAATCTAAGAAAATGTTTTCTTATGAGTATTTCTAAAAAGATTTTGGGTTCTCTTATAACCTGAACCTCAATTTCACTGTTATTTTATGTGAGGGTCTCTTATGATGCTCTTGGGGGTACCAAGGCTCTATCAGGCAAAAGGGATTCCCTTGAGGTTCAAAGCAACCTGCAGACTAAGCATGTGGCTCTCAGCGATGCAGTTTGTTCTGGGAGCCCACTGGACACTCCTCTGGAGGGGTCCATGGACAGAATTGCCTTTAAGCCCGTTTCCTATCAACATAATTTCTCCTGTTTACATTTTCAGTTACCCTAGCTTACATAATTTTTATTTTTTCTAATATCATTAGGAAATGATAAACGTTTACAGTTCCCATTGATTCTACCACTGAGCCGGTTGCTGCTTCCCAGCAAATTCCTGGTGCAGCGATGTCGCCACTGGGGGCACAGCTCTATTTTGCAGGGATCGCCTTAAGGAGCCTTCCAGGGCTGCCGAGAAGCTGCTGTGGGACATTTTTCATAGGAAGAGATCAGGATAATTCTAGCAAATCGGAATCAAACCAGTTTCAAACTCCCAAGTGTGCAGGAAGACTCCTGGATGGTCCTTGGGCGCAGGTCGTGTGGTGACATGTGAAGTAGCTTGGGGCTGCAAACAGGCAAGCTGCCAGGATTGGAAGGTAGTTGGCTTTGTGACATTCCCTTAAAAGGTTCAAAGGTGTGATTGAGGTCTGGAGGGAGCTGCCAGGGAGAACAGAAGAGGAGAGAGACAAGAAAATTAACGACACTCTGAAATACCAACTGGCTGCAGTGCATTTTACGCAAACTGGGCAAATATCTGAATTATAGTATTTTGCTAAAGCTGAGGACAATAGCAATATTTTCGAGCACAGCTGTAGAATATTTTTTCTCCCCAGAGTGAAACCTAGCATGTTTGTGTGGAAGTTATGGAATATGGGTGGATGTTATGTATCTTTTTCCCAATGCCCATGCCGTCTCGTACCTGGGGTTTGGGGTTCAGTGAGAGCAGTGGGATGCACGGCTGCTCAGGTGCGGTTGAGGTTGATAACCCTGGGCAGGTTCAGATGCCTCCTTCAGAAATGTGGTGTGGCTGCAGGTGAGGACATCTGTCACTTCTCAAACCAGGCACGTGCCACGCCCTCTACGTGAAGTTTGTGGCCTTAAGAGCCTTGTACCTGCGGAGCTACCCAAGCCCAAGCCTCAGAGTGTCCCTCTGTCACCTAACCCTTGTGGACCCCCTCCCCAGGGGAGCCCTGTGTCATACATTCAGATTTTATAAAATGATAAAAAAGTTAACCATGGTAGGTAATGTATGATAAGTATAAGTTAAATCTAGATGAGCAGATCAAGAGAAGAAGTTGAAGTTTAGTTTGGGTTAATGGAATAACCCAAATATTAAACATCCTGCTACATGGGGCATTTAAATTTCTAGTCTCTCTGTTAAAAAAAAAAAAAAGATAAATGCAAAATCACTGTGTTCATTCCAGGGAATGTGTCCAAAAAGATAGAGGAAAATATTGTCTGGAAGATAATTTATAAAAATGTTATTTTCTGTTTGTTGTTAGAAATTTATTAGTTATGGCTGGGAACAGTAGCTCATGCTTGTAATCCGAGCGCTCTGGGAGGCTAAGGCAGGAGGATCCCTCGAGCTCAGGAGTTCAAGACCAGTCTGAGCAAGAGTGAGACCCTGTCTCTTTTAAAAAATGGGAAAATTGGCTGAGTGTTGTGGTAGGTGCCTGTAGTCCCAGCTACTCAGGAGGCTGAGGCAGGAGAATCACTTGAGCCCAGGAGTTTGAGGTTGCTGTGAGCTAGGCTGAGGCCATAGCATACTCTAGCCTGGGCAACAGAGTGAGACTCTTTCTCTCTCTCTCTCTCTCTGTGTATATATATATATATATATATAATATATATATATATAACTTGTGATTTCTTTTATCATTTTAAATATAGTCTTTTTCCCTAAGTTTGTGGGAAAGTTCAAACTTTCTACAAGTTGCCCAAGTTCAGGCATCCTTCATCATTTCTGTAGCTCTTCCATCCCACAGCCCTTGACATGCCAATCACAGATGCTGCTGGGTCTTCCAGAATTCCTCCATTCTTCTCATACTGTGCAATTCTTTCAAGAATGGGTTGCATGGTATATAAATTTCTGACACTTGGGGGGCGCACAAGAAGAAAATGCTGTGAAGGCTATGTTAACCAGTTTGACAAAAATATTTCAAATTGTATATAAAAACAGCACATTGTACCCCATGACTACATTAATGTACACAGTGATGATTTAATTAAAAAAATTTAAACAAGTATGGTTTCTTTTTTTAGATTTTTTAAATTAAATCATAGCTGTGAACATTAATGCAATCATGGGGTACAGTGTGGTGTTTTCATAGACATTTTGAAATACTCTCATCAAACTGGTTAACATGGCCTGCATGTCATTTTCTTAGTTATTGATTTAAAACATTCATATTCTGCTTTTAGAAAGATTCACTTGTACCCTTGTAGGATAAACCATAGAGGTGACCCCACCAATCACTCTCCCTCCACTCATCCACTCCCCTCCTCTCCCTCTCCTACCCCCTTCCCATATTCTAAGGCTATAATTAGGTTATAACATTCCTATGAAAGCTATACATTAGTTTCAAAATAGGGCTGTGTACATTGGATACTTTTTCTTCCATTCTTGTGATACTTTGCTAAGAAGAACATTTTCCATGTAAACATCAAGGAGGCAAAGTCTCCATCTTTCTTTAGGGCTGCATAATATTCCAGGGTGTACATATACCACAATTTATTAATCCATTCATGGATCAGTGGGCACTTGGGCTTCTTCCATGACCTAGCAATTATAACAATTGTGGTTTCTTTGCTACTTTTATTTCTTTTTATTCATTTCAGTTAGTGTTGAGGATGGAAGGTTCGCTAAATCTGCATTCACACTGCCATCTTTCTCACAAATGCTAGTTTTCTGTTTTGTGTTTTAACTTTCCCCAGGTCTGTAATTAACCTGCAGATCTGTCTCGTGACCTTCCCATCTTTCCATTTATTGTAGTCTGTGTGGCTCTCTCTTCTGGTCTCACCAGGGGCTGGGTCTCTGCATTCTCTTCATGATCCTCCACACTTTCCAGAGTATTCTTCAGGTTCCTTTAGTAGATCGCTCTTAGAGGTCTTTAAATTTTCACAATGATTTCTATCCCCCCCACACTGTGTTCATTTTTTAAACTGTACTCATAATAATTTTTACTTTTCCCCAAAGATGATATTTTTTGACTGTAAGTAGGAGATAGTAAGGAACCCAGAAACTCTCAGCACCTACAACAGGTCTTACATTAGGGGGTCAGTGCACAGTTTCCCACTTTGTTAGATAATGTATAATTTTGAACTTGGGAGTTGACAGGGCAGAGCACGTTGTGTACCTAGTAAGCTCCAGGCAGGTAATGTTTATTTATTTATTTTTTGCTAGATTATAGCAAGCTTGTAAACAGAGGTGGACTGCCACATGCATTTTAAAATTCATTTTACTTTCCTCTAGATGCTAGTGGTGATTTTTGGTGAGTCCTCGTTTTCAAGGCCCTTGGAAGTTTTCACTTTCTTCAGTGTTCTTATAGACAGTGCAGTGCTTCTGCGGGATGCGATCTGGAAATTTCAGCCAGATCCATTTTAAACAGAAATGGACTCGACCAAGGTCATGCTGGTGGCAGAGCCAAGTCTTCAGTATGGGGCTCCTTTTTCCCGGGCAGATCTTCAATCTTTGGACCACCTGCCTCTCTTGTCCTGTCAGACCTTGAGTTATTATGTTATTTAGCAAATGGCAGCTTTGTTGGAAGTTCTTTCTGTTTCTGAGAGGTTTAGCCTGAGGTGGAGTCATGTTGGCAGGGGATGCCTACATAGGATCATCTGCGTCGAGCCTTTGCAGATTACAAAAAAAAATGTGCGTAGAGCTGGAAGCTGCTGAGTGCTTGTTCCAAAGATGGGAAACATTTTTTTATGTCCTGGACATGAACTCCCAGGCATCTGAGAGGCAGAGATGAGGCAGCTTTGAGTATAGGTCTACAGGTGGCTTTGTCTATCTGTCTTTTTCTTTGCTTTGCTTAGAAACCTAAGAGACTACCCTATTGTCTCTTTTCGAAATTCATCAAAGGCCCCTTCCTTAATTATTAAGAAAGCGTCTGCTTTCTCTTTGTGTGGGCTTTCATCTTGGCAAGAATTTGCGGGAAACCAAAGTGTCAACACTTGAGAGAAAGAGTGAATGGCCCCTTGATTTAGCTGGGTGGCAAGGCGAGTTCGGCTCTAATTACAGTTACCCAAAGATCCGTTGTCATCTCTGCGTCCACACAACACCACTCTCTTTTGATTGACCCGATCCTGGGATCCAAGCAATCAATGCTTTCACTTAGCAGAGGCTTCTTTATGCGCTGTCCTTAAAAACCTTTCATCCTGCACCCAGGGCGCATCTAACCCAGCGGTGGAGGAAGCCCAGCTGCCAACTGCCGACCAATTTGCCAAAGCTTAACTGTTTTAAGGGCACTTCCCACAACCAACTGTACTTATGATAATACTCAGGCCTCAATAATATTTTATCTACACTGTTATGGCGATTTATAAAATGCTGGATGCTATTATCACGTTTGATTGACTAGATGGAACCCCAGTCTTTATTTTATGTAATTAAATGTTAATATACGTATAAAAACTGAGTATATAAACCAGTATCTGTCAGTCAGCAGGTCCTAGGTGTTCCTTAGGCTTCTATACGCCTGGCATTATGCAGCAGTAAGAGGCTGGCCTTTGGGAAAACAAACAAACAAGCAGAATCCATAAACATGGGGAACGTGGCCTGCATTCTCCTCACATCTCAGTTTCTTCTCTTTAGGAGAAGATCTTTGGTCCTGATCAGTTCCAATTCCTGGATCACAGGAAGATCATTAGTATTAAGGGGGACTCTGTGGAATGCCTGCTGTGATGCCTGGCCAAGGATAGCCACTCAATAAGGATCACTTTCCACATCCACTTTATGGGTACCTTTATGAAGTGCTACCTCCTTGAAGGTCTTATGTGGAGGGCCAAGGTGGACATCTCACCTGCTTCATTTCTCTCCATTTTTTACTCTTGGTCTCCTCTCCCTCTGGACTATGAGCTCCAAGGAGGCAGGGGTCATAGCTGTTAATCCCTGCTTTATCCCCAGTGCCTAGAATAACGGCTGGGATACAGCAGACACTCCATCCAGGAGACGTGAATAAAATCCAGATGTGAGTTGAATACATCCAGAGAGGATATTCAGGAAGAGAGAGAATTTTTTCTAAACTAGAGAAGTTTGGTAGTGTTTTCATAAGAGACATTATGATAAAGTTAGGAGGGCTCGTGCTTTGGGGGCAAATTGAAAGTAATTCTAATCCTGACTCTGTCCTTTGTAAACTGTGTAGCCTTGAAGAAGTTACTGAACGTCTCTGAGCCTCAGGCTCCAGTCTTGCAGAAAGGTGCTATTGAATCCTAAAGAACAACTCGCAGAGCTGCTCTCCGGCAAAATAAGGCAGCGCTTGTCAAGACCCTGCCACTTAATAGCTCAAAATTATGGAGTGAGCTCCAAAGGCTGATTTTTCTCAGGGTAGAACTTGAGAAAGCTGTGCATGACCTCAGAATGTTCTTCTCTAGGGATTCGTGGTCATTCAAAAGTAACCTTTGCCAGGGTCCTTTCCTCTCCCTGCTCCACACTGGGCCAGGGTGGGGGCACTTGGCTGCCATCTCACCTGAGGTTTTCTAAGCCAGGTCACTAATGGATACGAGGTCTGGAGGGGTGTCAAAAAGAGCTCTAGAGTCTCAAAGGGAGTCACATGTGGAGCGTGTGACTCCATATGACTTTGCATCTCCAGGACAGTGCACTCACTGTCCTGGGAGGTAGAAAATGCTAGGTGGGGCCTACCCTTGAGGGCTCTGTTCTCCTCTTTCATTTTTCCTCTGGAAAGTTTACATTTTAAAAATAAGTCACTTTCATTAGAAAGCTAGATGTTCCTAGTGCTGTCGCGACTTTTGGGAATAGTAAAAATTAGCTGCCATCATCAGCTCTCTTTCCCTGCATGTCTTGTGTGGCAGTTATTAGATTGTGCTTGGACCTTTAAAAGGAAGGACAAGAAAACATTTTCCATAAAGGGCCAGAAAGTAAATATTTTAGTTTTTTTAGGCTAAATGATCTCCATGGCCCTTACTCAACTCTGCTGTCATATCTGAAATGCAGCCATCGTCAGTATGTGCACAAATGAGTGTGGCTGTGTTCCAATAAAACTTTATTAACAAAAACAGGAGGCAGCTGGATTTTTAGTTCACAAGTCATAGTTTGCTGTCTTACAACATCCTGATTTGGAAGAAGGCCTTCATTCTCATATCTATCTTTCTTCTTCCTTTCTTTAATGGAGTGGGAGGACTGGGGGGCAGATAGCAGCTTATAGTGGAGTTTTGGGCTGTTTCTTACCCAGAATTGTGGCTACCACTGTGGTCAAGCATTCCAGCAAACACAGCAGGCCAGAAGAGAAGATTCTGTTTCTCTAAACAAGAAAGAGATCAGGGATACATGGTGGGAGTGCCCGTGTAGACAGTCATGGAATTTGAGTGGTAAGCCTGCAGGATTGAGTATTTTAAGTGTAGAAATATGTTTCTCAGTATGGATGTAAACAAGTATCTCATTTCTTTTAAATATATGTTTATAAGAGGTGAATGCGTGTGACAGTCTATGATGGGAATCATGCGGCTGATATTCCTTGAGCTCTTGCTCTGTATCAGACTCTTCGCTGTTTTATACATTATTTAATCCCTCTACAACTTACGATGAAGGTGCTGTTATTATCCACATCCATGGATGACAAAACCAGGGAGGACCAAGCATGAAGATTCCATCTCCATCTTGTATATGATGAGGGCTCTGGGTGACATTACCAGTTTTGGTGCCATAGGAATGAAGTATGATAGGGGATATGGTAAACTGAGGCAGGATAGAGGGAATTAGAGTTCAGGGGCATGGCCATTGAAAGGCAGTGCCGGGGAGGGGTAGCGAGATGATGGAATGTGGGCATTAATACTGGGGACAAGCCAGACATCCATGTTTCACTAGAGTCTCTTACTGCTCATCACCTGGGGCCCTCAAGCTATACTACATGAAACCATCTTATTATAACTTACCACTGGGGCAGAGGCCTCGCTCACACCTGTCTGGGTGGGAAGGACCTAGGCTTAGCTTCCCTCCTTCTGTGACAGTGGCTTAGCTCCTGCCAAGCTGGGCTTTCATGTAGACCAAGCTTGTATTGGCATTTCCTTACTGCCCCTTGCTATCTCTGTACTAACCCATAAGGACCTCAGTGCATTTGCAGAGAAATTTGCCTTTTCCAACATGCTCTGAAGAACATCTCTGGTCACTTCTTAGCTGTGAAATTTGGGTCAAATTATTTACCTGGTTCTCACTGGTTCTCAGCTGTATTGTGCATAAAGTGAGGATGGTGTTAGTACCTAATGCATGGGGCTCTTGAGGATTAAATAAGATGATCTATGGAAGCGGCTTAGCATGGTGCATAGCACATAGTACAGGCTCAATAAATGCCACTTGGTGTCATTATTGTTCCCATTGTACAGAGAAGGAAATGGAGGCTCAGAAGTTTCCTCCTGACCCACGCTACAGAGAAAGTGGCAGAACCAAGCCACCCATCACCCTCCGATAGCAGATCTGGATTTCTGATGCTTCAGCATATTCTGTTTTATTTATTCTTTCATGAAGCATGTCTGGGGTTTTCCTCAATCTCTCAAGCCAGGCGTCCTCAAACTACAGCCTGCGGGCCACGTGCAGCCCATCTAGGACATTTATCCGGCTCGCCAGGTGTTTTTGCCACTGCTGCCTGTCCTGCTTAGCAGCTGACTCATCTCGGGGGCTGCAGTCCAGCCCTCCAATGGTCTGAGGGATGGTGAACTGGCCCCCTGTTTAGAAAGTTTGAGGACCCCTGTCTCAAGCATTAAGATAATGGGCTCTTTGGTGAGTCCGAAGGATTTTGTAATGAATAAAATGGACACAGACTTCCTACCCTGGCAGACTTAGGCCAGTAGAGGGAAGACAGAAAATAAATAAGGAAGTAAGTAAATAATTTTAGAGTGTAACTAAGGGGCACGAGCAAGAGCCCCATTAAGCATCGACAGGATGGAGTGATAGACCTGAGAAGGCAGGAGGCTGTTTTCCACAGAACGTTCTGAGAACCTTCTCTGAGAAGGTGGCATTTGGTTTATGATGCAGAAAATGCCAGGATCCTGCCAGATAAAGCACCAGAGTGCAAGAGGGTTCCAGGCCAGGGGAACAGCACATGCAAAGACGCTGAGACCGTCGAGAGCTTGGCTTGGGCTTCTGTGGGCTTCAGACACCGACTCAACTTCGGCCAGAATCCAAGCCCATTCTTTCCTCGCCTTTTCCTGACTGATCTGAAGTGTCCCTGACGTGGCGAATGACCTGTGGCCATCTCTTTCTTACACTGTTCCCTGAAAATAAAAATGAAGAAAGACATCACTGTTCTGCGAGAACAGATGAAGGATGCCGTTCTGGTGTCTGAGTGGAGAGCTCTGGCCTGGGACCCCTTCTCTTTGTCTCCAGGCCCTTTGAGTGCCTGTTTGTCCACCTGTGAAGCTGGGAGCTGGGCCAGACCATCCTTCTCTCTTTAAATTTGCAAGGGCAGCACAATCCCATGTGGAAAAGCAACACTTGCTGGCTTGGGCGGGACCACTTTTCTGGTTGTAGGGACCCATCTTCACCTGTATCCACTGAAGGGGACTCTTGTCTTCCTCTTCCTTCCCAGCTGTCCTTGGTGGACGAAGCTGGGTGCTGACTCCGCACACAGACTCTTTGCTCCATCACACTTTTCTATCTCAGTGCATCATGTGGCTGCTTGCAGACAGGTGCCTGGTAGGGTAGCTGGGAAGGGGCCGGGGTACATGAGCAGACAGACCCTGCCAGGTCAGGTTCTAGGACATTGCTGTTTCTATTCACCCTGTGCTGCTACCTCTGCACTGTGCCGCCTTGGAAGTCTGAACACGTCTCTGGTCTAGAAGACACCCAGCAGCAAGTTCATTATTCTCCCTTGAAGTCCCTTGGCTAACTTCCACCTTTGTTGTTTTCTTTCCTGGATTTAATAGAATGGGCCACATTAACCTGAGTTGCCGCACGAAGTCTCGGAGAGAAATAAGCAAATGAACAGATCAGACGCTGTTCTCCTGGCCTTTGGGGATTGCCCAAGCCATCAGAGAGACATCGTCTTATTTATTATAAATTCACTGTTCAAAGAGCTTTAAAACATTTTTTTTTTTTCCTATTAGGAGTATTGTTTCTATCTGTTGAGTCCGTGAGTATTTGACATTGGATGACTTTATAAAACATTCTACTAATTGGATTTGTTAAAGCAAATAAATCACACACTAATTGGAACGTGCCCTGCCATCATTTTTGCTTACTGAATTGGATATAATGGCGCGAAGGCCTTCTTATCATATTTGTGCACTTATTTAAACACCCCCCTGGCACACACTTCTGCAAATTCAATTAGATATTCAAGAAAAGGAATTCAATTTATGCAAGACTGGTTTACTTTCGTTCTGGGGGCAAGAATTGGCTCCCCATGATAGGCTGCTTGTGATTAATAAGCTTCACCTAGATATTGTCCTGCCTTCAACACATCTGTGGGCATGAGGGTAGAATCACCATGATGTCGGGGTTCGGGCACTTTTCCTTCAGAATGTGTGTGTCCTGAGCAGGGTGGTAACCTGTACAGTCACACAGATGCCGGTGCTCAGAAGAACCCATGCTTGGTTTAATGCTCTGTGTTGAGATGTTGATTTTTTAATAATTTTGAAAGATGAGACTCTGAATTTGAGTTTTGCACCAAGCCCCATAAATTTTGTAGCTGGGCTTACTTTGGTGGTTGCTACAGTTTTCAGACCCTCTGACCAAGGAAGAAGTCCTTGATTGTGGTCTTGGCTCTGTCCTTGACCTGGTGCCTAGTGTGTCATGTCCTCGGTCTTGGTCTCTTCATCTGTAAAGTGGGAGTCCTGTCGTTACCCACAAAGATAGAAGAACACCTGCTACAGTGCGTGTGAAATGCTGATTTAAATCTGGGGAGTTCAGGTTCTCGACTCAATCCTTCATCCTAAGGGCCAAGACTGTAGCATCAGGAGACAATGGGAGACAGGTTTCTCCCTCCACTTCCCAATGTAAGGAAGGAACATTCTGGAACCGAGTGTTGGGAGGAAAGGGTCAACAGCAGATGACATCAGACACTCAAATGGTGAGACTCAGTCCTGTGTTAAAATTGGAAAATTTTATGTCATTGGAGCAAAGGTCAGCAAATTACAGCTTTCACACCACATCTGGGTGTTCACTGGTTTTTATATAGCCCATAAGTGAAGACTGTTTTTTATATTTTTCAAAAGAATGCTTTTTGGGGACACGTGAAAATCATAAGATTTTCAAAACGTGATGCCCATAAAGTTTTATTAGAACACAGTCATGCCAGTTCTTCTTGTGTTGTGTGTGGCTGCTTCTGGGCTACAGTGCATTGTTGAGCACTAGTGACAGAGACTAGGGGACCTGCTGTGATAGTCAAAAGTCTCCCTTCCTGTGTACTCCCCACCCTTGGGGAGGACTGTGCGGGGTGATGGATCTCACCCCCTTGATTAGGTGGTTATGTTAGTGATAACAGTGAAGGAATTTCGCAGATGTAAAAAGGTTCTAAGTCAGTGGATTTAACTTAATTAAAAGGGCAATTATCTTTAATGAACAAGATTGAATCAGATGAGTCCTTAAAAGGGACTGAGCCTTGCCTGAAGGAAGAGATCTGAAATATGAGAAACTTAATGGAGGGGGTCAGTTGGGCAGGAACTCAGGTGGCTCTAAGGGCTGAGACTGGCCCCTGAATGCCAGCCAGCAAGAGAATGAGGATGTCAATCCTACAGTACAGGAAATGAATTATGTCCCAGACCCTGTAAGTTCGAGACAGTACCTGAGATCCAGAAAGAGACCCTGAGAAGAGAATCCAACCCATCTGGGTCTGCACATTTGCCTTATAGAGACTATTAGATAAACACCTGTTTATCTCTGTAGCAGCAGCTAAGTTGGCAGTAATTTGTTACATAGCAATGGAAAACTAATACACCACATTATGGACTAAGTTGTGCCCCCTCCCCCATTCATTTGTTTTTATTTTTATTTTATTTTTTCTTTGAGACAGGATCTTATTCTGTCACCCAAGCTGGAGTGCAATGACATCATCATAACTCACAGCAACCTCAGACTCTTGGGTTTGAGTGATCCTCCTATCTCAGCCTTCTGAGTCACCGGGAAGATAGTCATGTATCACCACACCTAGTTAATTTTTTTTGTTTTTTTGTACGGATGGGGGTCTCACTATGTTGCCTCGGCCTGTCTTGAACTACTGGCCTCAAGCAATCCTCTTGCCTTAGCCTCCCAAAGTGCTGGCCTTACAGCCATGAGCCACCTTGCTTAGCTAAATAGTTGAAGCATTATCCCCCAGTGTGACTCTATTTAGAGATAAAGCCTATAAAAAGGTTAAATAAGGTCATAAGGGTAGAGCCTTAGTTCCTTAAAATGGGGAGGAGATACCCAGGAACATTCTGTGTTTGCACATGCACACCCAGGAAAGTTCATGTGAGGACAGTGAGAGGGAGGAGCTCTGTAAGTCAGGAAGGAAGCCTGTCCAGAACTGACCCTGCACAACCTTGGTCTGGAATTGCTGGCTTCCACAGCTACAAGGAAATAAACTCTACTATTGTAAGTCACCCAGTTTGTATTATTTTGTCATGGCAGCCAGGGCAGACTCATACAACCCACAAAGCTGAAGATACTTTCTCACTAGCTCTGTGAAGAAACGATTGGACAATTTGTCAGTTAAAAAATAATAAAAATGACTCCAAGCACATCCGTCTTTCCTGTGCCTCTAACCATTTATTCCTGATATGTTCTGAGTCTATCTGAGTAGGTCACTGGGGTGAGCCCCCCACAGATTAGTAGTGAATACATGGGGCCCCAGGTGCTCTCTTCCCTGCCTGAATTCCAGCCCCCAACTTCATTTTTAACCTCCCAATAACATCATGGCCTCCACTATGAGCTGAAGGGACAGAATCTACCCTTTCAGCCTCCAAAATTGCCAATTGGCAACTCGAGCCCTGGCAGTGACCAGGGGCAGAGGGCATGCAGACTGGCTAATGCCATCTTACAGAGATGGGAGAAGATCTTTGCAGCCACTACTTCCTTCATCTGGTTTCTTTCCAGGTCAAGGTTACCCTTCCAGTTCATTGCCATGGCAACCTCTTCTCATGGAGACGTGCAGAGGCTGAGCTACCCAAGGTTCTCACAAGATTTGCCACTTGTGATTTGTGTGATCTTGGGGCAGTTTTTTTTTTTTTCAATCTTTCTATGCTTTTGTTTTATTATTCATAAAATACAGGTTAATGGTCATGTCTGTCTTATTGGGTGATTGTGATACTAAATGAGTCACTATTGGGAAACACCAGGACGGTGCTGGTGCTGAGCCGTGGCTGTTCTTACTGTCTTTCCGATCTAACTGGGATTTGTGAACACAATGGCGTTCTGCTCTGTCCCTTGCATTGCGATCACCTGGCCCTGCTGACCCTGCTCAGACCTGCTCACGGTTCACTCCTGAGCAGACTTAGCTCTCATTTCTCCCCTATCACTTCTTGGCCTGTCCAAGGCCTCACCCCACTCTTCTCCCTTCCCCATGGCCATAGTTCATCCTCAGACTTCCCTTATCTCTCCAGATTCAGAGTTCCCATCTCTTCTGGGCCTTTCTGGCATCAGGGTAAATGCTTTTAGCAAGTCCAGCCTGGCCTCGGAGATCTTGGTCCCAACCTGCTCTGGGTTCACCTTGGCCCCTAAGAGAAGCAAGGGGGCCAAGTCTGTGGCCCCAGGCTGGCTCCCCTGCATGAGTGGAGGTGGACTTTTAATATGTCCAGCCATTCCTTGAACAATAAAGGTCAAAGCCATACTGTAGGCCAGAGTCTGAGGAAAGGGACCAGTGTGGCATGTTCCTATTTTTCTGGTGCTTTAAGACTTAGAGTTGGAGGGACACAATCCTCTGGTTTCCATCCCTGCCCCCAGGTCTCCTGTGCTGAGGTCTCCTCCAAGCCCTTTAGGATTGATGCTGGAGTGGCCTACTGGGCCTAGTGGTCAGCTGTGTTACAGGGCAGGGGTCTTCTGCATGTCCCAATCCATGGCAGATCACCGTGACTTCTGGTCATGTTTGTCACAATTCTGAGCTCTACTAGAAGTAGTGCCAACATGGAGACCAACCAAAGGGACTTTTTTTTTTTTTAATGTTTGATCCAATTTTCTTTCTCCCCTTAGCTCCACCACTAGATATTGAAGACACAACTTTCTAGTCTGGAAGCATCAAGGTGAGGCCTGATTCTGTGAACACACAAAGAAGATTTGAAACAGGGCAGGGTTGGGGTTAGTACTGCTAGCCAAGGGCTAACATCTTGACTCTACTGCTTCATGGGAATGAGTTTGATACCCATCTCTAAAATGGGTACAGTGAAAATGACAGGGCCTATGGTGAGGGCAAAAGATAACATACGTAAGCCCTACACACATTCAGCTGTCAATAAAGGCAGGTGTTGCTATTATTATTGCTGTATGTGCTATCTTTTTCTTCAGTTGGGAAAATCCCTTAGAAGCACTGATGACAAGTTTCTATGCATACAAAGGAGAGAACAATATTTCTCTTTTAGAGCAAGGGTTAGCAAACTATAGCCCTTGGGCAAAATCTGGCCTGCCATCTATTGTTGTAAATAAAGTTTTATTGGAACACAGCCAGAGACATGTTTTAGGTATTGTCCATGGCTGCTTTTGTGCAGTAGTGGCAGACTTGAGTAGTTGTGGTAGACACTGTATAACTGCAAGGCTGAAAATATTTATTATCTTGTCCTTTCCTGGGTGGTGGCTTTGGAGTTGCCTACGTTCATAGACATAGGGATATACATATACACATGCATAGCTCAAATACAGTACCTGGCACATGGCAAAAACCCAGGAAATCTTTTAATTCCTCTACTGAAGTTAATTCTGCTCAAGAATACCCAGGATCATATCTGAGAAATGCAGAGGCAGACACATTTATATTTTTATTGAATTCTATTCCTCTCTCATTTTCAAAAGAAGAGCTCATGTTTTTTAAAAAAATTCTGATTGACACTATAAACTTTATTTATGCTTTAATGTATCCTAAAGTATGTATCCTGCACTATTTTTACTTCCCTTACAGATGCTGATATGCTATACATTACCAAACCCAAATGGATTTTCAAAATCCAATTTCCTTGCTACAGTTTTCCATTTCTCTGTTGACTTTTTATGTTTGATTCACATCAGAGCATCTGGGGCCACTGCCACATGGTGACCTCAACCTGCCTAGGGAAATAGCTCCTCCGTTCAGGTGACGGGTCCTTGGCCGGTGGCTGCATGTCCCTGTCCTCCCCCAAGTATGTGGATCTTCACCAGACCAAGACATGTCCCCTAGCAGCTGAGCCTGGTTCATGGGGCGAGGGTAGACTTATGAGGTTTTGTTTCTCCCCCAGAAATGATTGTTGTGAGTTTGGCATCAGTTAAATGGGGCCATCTGCTTTTCAGATCTGAACAGGGTTAGCATCCAAATGAGCGAGTGTCTTTTGGGAACCTCCCCAACCATGTCTCTCTCCTGAGTAGTTTGTCATGAACACCTGCAGCGATGGATGCCTGGGGTCTTCTTCTTCTTCTTCTTCTTCTTTTTGTCTGTGTTATGGCCTATAGAAAAAATTACACCAACACAGATAGATGCAATTTTTGAAGGGGCAAGAGGAGTTGCAGTGAGATTCAGCATCACTGGTTAAGGTGATTTCTGCTCTGGATTCAGGGGGGGGTTTGGCTTTCTTTTCTCTTCTGCCTCTTGGTGGCTCTCGGTGGCCACAGCACTGTGGCTGGTGCTTGGGTCGGCAGTGTGGCTCTGCATCTCCAGGACTCCCGAGAGTTCCCGTCCTTCTGAATCTCTGGAATCCTTAATTGTTACAGCTGGAAGGTTCCTTGCAATCATTTTGAAAATGAAGGCTCAGAAATAGGGAAGGGGTGTGAGCCAGAGAGGTTGGACCCAGCGGCAATGTCACGTGCTGTCAGGGTGAACCATCCTGGGCTCATAGACACTCTAGTTCTCAATCTGCAAGTGGAGCAGAAAATCCCAGGAGGATTGCTTAAAAAAGTACTTACTAGGTATAATTTCTCTCCTGAATAGTTCTTAAAACTTAGACCAACAGGGATCAGGTGTACAGAACTGTGCATTGGGCTGGGGCCCAGTGAGTTGCTTTTCCTACATTGTGTGTTTGGGGGATACTATAAATATAAATTGAGAATGAGTATGAGAAATAGTCCCATGAGATTGGCCATGCTCCCCTTGTGTGGATGTTGTTTCATTACGGGATCTGTGGTTTCTGTTTTGAGCAGTTCTGCAGAGGAGTTCCTGGCTGGTCTAAGTACCTGGGACAGTTGTCATTTTCCTGAGCAATTTGGCTTTGATTGTATGAACACAGAGTGTCCGGTGCCGGGCCAGTTTTTCCTTTTACTATAGGGTGTCAGAAGCTCAGAGCTAGATGTGTAACCCCCTTTAGCAGACAAATATGGGAAACTGCAGCCTGGATTTGCATCTTGCTCCTTCTGTCCTGCTTTTCCTTCTCTTCCTCTTCTCTGCCCCTCAGCTTGATTTTTGCCTGCTTGCTGTCTGCCCTGCTTCTGCATCCATCAGACTGCTATGCCTGCGCCACTGACCAAATAGATGGAATCCTTAGACATTCCCAGGGGCCCATGGAAATGTCGTGAACCGTGTTCACTGCTGGGATTCAGACATGAATGAGTGATAGACATTGCAGAACAGGAGGCCGTTTCTAGAAACTCTCCCATCACAGGGACATTAAGGTCCTTATGAGTGATGACAAATCCTGGCACAAGGAGATACAACTGACATCAAGGCCTGAATATCCTGAAGAAATAGTGGCTCAAGATGGAATGAGAGGCTGCTCCTAAATCCACTCTAAGTGAGCTCCTCTGCAGGGGAAAGAGAGAAGTATGATTTGAAAATAAAAATTGGATCATAGGGGTCCCAGGCCTGCCGCTATGGGATCTTAGGAGGGAAAAGCATTTGCTCACTGGCTGCAGATTGAAATGGCCACCACAGCTCAGCAGGTGGGAACAGCAGGGTGGTCCAGGTAGTGGCTTTATGGAGGTAGGTCCCTAGTCCTTAGAGGGCCAAGTCTCTAAGGAGTAGCTGAGCTGTCCCCCATGACCGGGCAGAGACAAGGAGAGGGGGTCAGACAATGGATCCAATGAAGTGGGAGCAATTGTTAATGTGACCAGGCCTGGGGTCTTCTTAAATCTTGTCTAGAAAATGGAAAAGAATTTGGTTAATTAAAGCATTAACTAAAAGAAGTGATCAACTTCTTCTTTGAGCATCAGCACTTCCGTACGAAAGAACATTTTGCGTCGCTCCTTGGTGTCCTTCCCTCTCTTCCTACGCTGTGAAATTTGTCAGGGTAAGGATCACGTCCTTCAATTCTGTGCCCTGCATAGAGCTCATAAAAAAGACCTTTGTTAAATGTTTCTAGAATAAGTGGAGGAATGGATTCAAATAGAGAGACCCCACCACCTTGGAAGCCCTTTGTCTGCCTGGTCTCCTCCCATTCTCTTAGAAGTGAAAGACTTTGTCCTTGGTTTGGGGGAAAGATTCTCTCTCTGGGCCATTAGAAAGAGCCTGGGCTCTGCAGTTAGGTTGCCATGGAGTTAACGTTATTGCTAACCCTTCCCTTCTGTGTGGCCTGAGCGGGACATTAACCCCTCCCTGCTCAATTACCTTCAAGTTTAGAGCAAGGATAAAACTCACATGGTCATAGGCATTAAGGGAAAGCTAATGAGATAGCATATGTGATCAGTGTCTGGTGTATTGCTGTATCTGAGCAAATTCTCAAGAGAGCATGCTTGTATTTATTTATTTTTTGAAACCACTGTACTGAAGTATGACCTTCTTATATTAGCCAAGCTGTGCAAGGCTCTGCTGTGGTAACAAATAAGCCCTAAGATCTCAGTAGTGTAAGAGAAGAAACATTTGTATGTTGAAGGCTGATATTCCTGGTCAGGTGACTCTCTGAATGGCTCGTCTCCAGTGAGTGTCTCAGGGATCTAGACTTTTTATTCCTTGGATGTCATCATCTTCAACCACAGCTTTGAAGGTCCTCGTGGTAGGGGAAGGGGAGAGGGAATGCTTGTAACAGTTTATTTTCACGGGCTAGTCCTGACAGTGCTGGATATCACTTTGTTACACCTTTCCAGATTTTGCCACACAGTCTTCCTTAGATGACAGGTGGCCTGGAAACAGAATGTTCTTGTGTGCTCAAGAAACAGGAGTGAAACCATTTCCCATACGCATGGCATTGTCTTGGCTACATGTTCCTTCTCCCATTTTCCTTGGTCCTGGAGGCTGATCTCAGTTTAGGATTCTCAGCCAGCTCTTCCCCAAAGCACTTGAGATGCTGCAGGCTCCCACGCACATGGATTGCATCACTTTCGGATCTGTTGCCCATGGCGTTGACCTGATTCATTTGCTTCCCACAGGCTGGGCTCTTGTGAGGCACTGGCAATGTAGGGAAAGGAAGTTGGCCTCTTGGAACAAATAGAACCGCTACCTACGGCTCTTGTTTTGTTTTAATTTTAAATAGAGTGAGTTGTGTTTTCAAATCTGGAGCATTCACTCTGCTCTTCTGGTCAGAGAAGTGTTTTTGTGTAAGATCTTTTGGAATTTGTCAGACAGGCAATGTGGGGGAGAGGGGAGGAGCTTACTAAGTAGAGGGGGCAGGTGGAACTCAGGGCTTGGAAGTGGGGGGCCACTAACATGGGCTCACTGTCCTTCTAGCCCAACTTGGTCTGTGTCAAGCATCCCATTGGGACTTATTGGTTCAGTGATCAGCACATAGTTATTAAGCACCTACTGTGTGCCAGAACAGTTTCCAGCCCTGTGGAGAGTCCCTTCTAGTGGAAGCGGGTCGACTGTCTTTCTTCTTGCCTTTTGAGGATCCGCCTTCTCCAGTGTATCTGAGATGACGTCTCCTCTGTCATCTGCTCCTAACTTTTCCTCTTGTCTCCTATGACTTCCATTCTTGTCTGTGGATCCTCACCAGTCCACACTGGTCATGGTCTTCTTTCCTCAGCACCACTGAGGCTGTTGTCTGTAGCCAGCTTTTGTTGAGAGGCTGGTGTTGTGGGTGGCCACTGAGGGGCTGGGTGTCATGGATGGTGACTGAGGGGCTGGGTGTCGTGGGTGGCCACTGATGGTCCAGTGTCATCAGTGGTCACTGAGGGGCTGGGCATCATGAGTGGTCACTGAGGGGCTGGGTGTCGTGGGTGGCCATTGAGAAGCCAGGCATCATGGGGGTGTCACTGAGGAGCCAGGCGTCATGGGTGGTCACTGAGGAGCCGGGTGTCTTGGATAGTCACTGAGGAGCCGTGTGTCATGGGTGGTCACTGAGGAGCCGGGCATCGTGGGTAGTCACTGAGTAGCTGGGTGTCATCGGTGGTCACTGAGGAGCCAGGCGTCATGGGGGGGTCACTGAGGAGCCAGGTGTCATGGGTGGTCACTGAGGAACTGGGTGTCATGGATAGTCACTGAGGAGCCAGGTGTCATGGGTGGTCACTGAGGAGCCAGGCATCATGGGTAGTCACTGAGTAGCCGGGTGTCATCGGTGGTCACTGAGGAGCCAGGCATCATGGGTGGTCACTGAGGAACCGGGTGTCATGGATAGTCACTGAGGAGCCGGGTGTCATGGGTGGTCACTGAGGAGCCGGTATTGTGGGTGGTCACTGAGGGGCCGAGCGTTGTGGGTGGTCACTGAGGAGCCAGGCATCATGGTAGTCACTGAGTAGCCAGGTATCATCAGTGGTCACTGAGGAGCCAGGCGTCATGGGGGGGGGGTCACTGAGGGGCCGGGTGTCATGGGTGGTTACTGAAGGACCGGGTGTTGTGGGTGGTCACTGAGGGGCCGGGTGTTGTGGATGGCCACCTCAGCACAGAGCAGGGAGCTGTTTCCAATTCATGGTCAGAAATCTCCCCAGAGTGCTCCAGCTTAGCCATCGTCTCACCTACGCCCACCTGCAGCCTCCCAGCACACACTAAAATGTGTACTTAGTCATTCGCTTACTGTTTACTGTCCGTCTCTCACTGAATCATGAGAGCATCCTCTTCTGTAAATCGCTGGGTAGCCAGTACCTAATTCTGCACCTGCTCTATAGTAAGTGCTCAATTAAATCATTGTCAAATAAGTAAATGAAAAAATGAAAGGAAACACATGGTCCTTACCAATGCGTCAGCCACGTCCCATCCTGAGTCATTTTTCACCGGCTGTCGCCTTCTGTAGGTCTTTGCTTTTCCCTGTGCTTCTTGGACCTTTCTCTCCCTCTCCCTTCCTTTCCTCTTCAGCTGTCCGATAAATCAATTTCTGTTACTTTCTAGTACAAAGAAATATAACACTCTTAACTCCTGCACTACCAGTATAAGTCCAGCCCTCCTTAACCCAGCCCAAGTCATTGGGGTGCTGTCTTACCCTGTTCAGGTTACTATAAGAAAATTCCTTAGATTGGGTAACTTATAAACAACAGAAATGTATTTTCAATTCTAAAGGCTGGGAAATCCAAGATGGAGGCATCCTCAGATTCTGTGTCTGGTGGGGCACTGTTCCTCATAGATGGCTCCTTGTACGTGGTGGAAGATGTAAACAGGCTCCTCAGGCCCTCTTTTGTAACGGCATGAATCTCATTCATGAGGGCAGGGCCCCTTTGATCTAACTATCTCCCAAGGCTCCAGCTCTTACCACCAGTGCAATGCAGCTTAGGGTTTGATGTATGAATTTCAGGGGTGACACACGGCAGATGCTAAAGGCCAACCCTTCTGGGTTTCCATACCCAGCAAGAGAGAAAATCAGAGAAAGCGTTGACATCACACGTCTTCTTCCATGGTGTTTTGACCAAATTCTGTATCAAATATGTCAAAAGAACTTTCATTGCTGTTATCCAGAGGAAATCGCAGGTTTGGGTGCAGAGGAGGGCTTGGTCCTTTGCAGCTGATGGAGACAGTTGTGTGATGTCACATGAAACTGTAGACCCAGGCAGGGGATGATCCCTGTGTCATGGGCAGAGCTGTGTTGGGACGTTGTCTCAGTCTATCTGAACTGCTGTAACAGAACGCCACAACGGAGCAGCTTATAAAGAACAGAAATTTCTCTCCCACAGTCCTGGAAATTGGGACATATAAGATCGAGGCATTGGCAGATTGGGCATCTGGTGAGAGCCTCATTCCCGGTTCAGAGATGGAGGGAGCCTTCTCCTTGTGTCCTGGCATGAATTCTGGCATCTCTTTGTGAGAGCACTAGTCCCAATCTCGAGGACGCTGCCCTCATGTCCTAATCACCTCCCAAAGGCCCCACATCCTGATACCATCACCTTGGGGGGTGTCAGGTGGGGAAGGGATCGCGAACGGTCTATAGCAGATACGGTTCTGTGTGGGATGGGTTTAAAGGAGGGGGTGGTGATGTAATGAGATCTCTGAGCACCAAGGCAACAAGAGGGACAGTGGGAGACCAGCTGGGGTGAGAAATGGGTCTGCAGGGGAGCTCAGACTGCAGCTCTGCAGTGCTGTGCTGCCTCTGCGTGCCCTGCAGGCCCTCCCGAGCGCCATTTCTCCCTCCCTGTGCCCCTGGAGGTGCTGCCACCCTCCAGAGCCCTGGTCACTCCTCCTCCTTCTCTTCCCTTCTCTTCTCCAGAATATAATGGGCTCTTGTTTCTCTGGTCAGACCCATGTTTCCTAGTTGGAGCCTCCACTTTGTACCTCATGTCTCTCTCAGTGTCACCTTGAGGTGACTTACAGCCCGTGGCATCTGCTCAGTGAATCCTTGTCAGAACCGAATGGATATAACTTACTGTGGAACGGTGGATGGCCTGACCTTTCGAGTGAAAGCGAGAAGCTTTAAACAGGATCAACATTGATTTTATTATCTTCCAGGTGCATGATTGTCTAATTTCTCACCAATTCAGTTCTTACTCCAGGAGAGATGGTATTTCAGGCTGCTTTGGCAGGGGGGGACGTGGGAGCATTAAGAACGTATTCTGGGGGAGGCGTCTGTGGCTCAGAGGAGTAGGGCACTGGCCCCATATGCCGGAAGTAGCAGGTTCAAAGCCAGCCCCGGCCAAAAAAAAAAAAAAAACCCAAAACTGCAAGAATGTATTCTGTGCCTTTTCCGTATTTGTTATTGCCTTTAGTTTTTATGATATTTCTGTAAGGTAGATGTTTACCTGCTCATGTTGGAGGTGAGGAAACTGAGACACACAGGTGCTGAGCATCTGGCCCGAGCTCACCCAGCTTTGCAAAGACGATGTGTATCTAGTTTTGCCAGACTCTGAAGCGGGTGCTCTTTCTGCTGCCTCAGAGCGTCTCTCCCCGTTGCAGGAAGCAATTATAGAGGCATGCCCCGGCATTCATTTCTCCTACTTAGAATGAGGCGTTGCTGTTTACTTTCTCAGGAAGGAAGATTAAAATCAATGTAACTAGCCTTATTAACTTTTTAAAATAGGGGGGCCTGCAGATGCCAGCGTCTTTCCTGAGAGCATCAAAGCAAATATAAAAATCCAATTTGCTTGCCACCCCCTTTTTAAAAATCTCCAGAGTTTAAAATTCAAAGCTGTCAATGAAGAGCCGACGAGATGGGGGTAACAAACTGAGCCTCCAATGCGGGAATTTATTTACCCATATCTCTTTGTCTGCAGGTGGCTGTTCCTTTGAGGAGCATTACAGCAACTGTGGCTATAGCGTGGCCCTGGGGACCAATGGGTTCACCTGGGAGCAGGTTAACACGTGGGAGAAACCCATGCTGGACCAGGCGGTGCCCACAGGTATGTGATCCGTCGTGTTTGGGGCCTTGAGGGGGAAGAACATGCTTTCAATTGAGCTACCTGATAGGCCAACAGATAAATCTGTGGGTGCTGAGGTGTCCAAACCAAGGCTGAACGAATTCTTCAGGTTGTGGTAGGAACCATGTCTCCTGGACTCGGCGACCTTTAGGATATTTTTTAGCTTTGAGCTGTCAAGATTGAGCTAGCATCAGGGCATCACTAGGTGTTTTTTTTTTTGTGGATTTTTTTTTTTTTTTTATTGAATGGTAACTGTGTACATTGATGCACTTTGGGGGTACAGTGTGGTATTTTCATACACCATCACTAGGTTTTGCTTGGGAGCATGATGGTAGTGAGATTTTAGGAGAAAAGGCTTCTGAAGAATCTGAGGTCACGCTTTTTCTTCAAGGCCCCATGGACGCAGGTTGTAGATATTTAAGGAGATTTCCACAGTCAGGATGGTAAGTCCTCACGTGCTGAATACCACACTTATCCTTAACCAGTGGGGCTGAGGCCTGATGGAAATTTTTGAGAGATGCCTGCATGAGGCAGGCCAGGAGGAGGTACACCTGCTGTATTTCAGGGGACAAAGCTGAAGGAGGTGTACTCAGGGAGGTCACATTTAGAGTGGGGAATATCTGAGTGAGGTGGGGCTTGGAGAAGCTTACCTGTTGATATAGGTCAGGAAGAGTTCCAGCCCCCAAATAATTATCACCTCTGAAGAATATGATCCTGACTACAGATGTGAAGACCATTAGTTGTTGGAGAAGGGAAGCGTGTTTTAGTTTTTCTCTGACCAAGGGTTCCCTCTAGCCCACATCTATCTTGGTTTTTACCCCATCCCCACCCCCTGCCACGCTCCTCGGTCTCAGCTCACTATGGACGTTGAACTTGGGCGTTCTTCAGGCTGGCTGTGTGTTCTTGACATTCTGGCCTCAGACACTTCCCAGCTTGGTGTATCCTGGTGATCCCAACATTTAGACCTCTCTCCTAGACATCTCTTAGAAACTTAGACCTACCCAGTACTGCCCAGCTGCCATGTCTCCTTGGCTACTCTGGGACACGGGGTTTCTTAGGATGCCAATGAACTGGAGGCAAAGACAAAGCTCAGAGATGTCCAGGGGAGGATGTGGCCTCACCGACTTGAGTTTGGCTCCACAGGGGGGAGGCACTAGAGAGCTCTGGGTAGTTACTATGAAGGGCGTAAATTATATAACTTTCTCTTATAAGGTTGAGACAAGGCATACTAGAGTTGGGCTCTGGGACACAACTGAGCCTTTTAGAACCACCAGGATCCTACTCGGAGTGAGAGAAGTGAGCACAAGCAGCTGCACATGCCCACTGGGGGGGGCAACACGAAACAACCTCTATGTGTGCCGCCCAATCATGTTTTTCAATAATGGTGACATTACTCTCAAAAGTGTTCTGGTTTAGATGATTGAATCACTCATGCCATTGGGGACTCCAAGAGTCCAAGACATCTCTCCTTAAACATATCACATCTGCTCTGTTCTGCGTGGCCATCTTTGATATTGGTCTAATAAATGCAGCTCTTCTAGTGTGGATGGGCACGTGTGTGTATGTGTATGTGCGTGCGTGCACAAGCTCTTCCTGCTCACTTTAGCTCCCCTGACACCCGGCAGGGTCTTGTAGGCTCTCCACATCTACATCTGCAAAACATGTGCATCTCTTGACTCACCCACTCCCCTTCCCCACCTCCTCACACTCCAGCGTTTCTTATCTTGGAAGAGGCGCCTTCTCTTGCTGCAGCACTGACTCAGAGGCCCTCTCGGTCCTCTCTCTCACCCCCTTTTCCAGTCAACCCCTTTTTCTGCCATTCTCCCTCTTGTGTCTAAGCCCCTCCGTCTCTCCCACTGCTGCCGGGGTACACACAACCCTCGGTTCTCTCCTGGGTAACTGGAAAACTTTCTAAAAGCTCCTTGACTTACTGTTCTGACTTCAATCCTTTCTGCAAACACAAGCCAGAGAGATTATTCTAGAATATAAGCATGTGCACGTCACCACTTTTCCCCCTCGTCTGTACTCAGCTTCTTGTTCGGGCCCTTCCCCGGCTGCCCGTTGGTCTGAGGGGGAAGGCCAAGGTTCTGCTGAGGCCACCAAGGCCCAAATGGCGGTACCTGCCCACACCTCTGGGCTCCCCATGTCTCTCTCCCCACTGTGTTCACTTTGCTCTGCTTCTGTCCGTTGCCAGAATCTTCTGACTCTTGCCTCGGGAGTGCTCCTGAGTTTGGCACTTTGCAGCGCCCCCCCCGCCCACTCTCTGGTGCTTGCTCTCCATGTCTGGGTCGGGTCTACTCGCTGTCACGCACCAGTGTGTGTCCTCAGTCACACCCATCACAGCTGCAGTGACTCGTCCAGTGTATGTTTACCTCCCAGGGAGAAGTTCCCTGGGAACAGGGAGCATGACAGTCTTGCCCTCAGACTATGTTTAGAGCCTCTTGTGACGAATTGCTCACAGTGTGTATTAAGTAGCGTATTGTCGTATGGATGTGTGGGTAGATGGGCAAATAGTCTTTATCAGGTGTGTGTGTGTGTTTGTTTGTTTTGCTTTTTTTTTCTGAGATAGAGTCTTACTCTGTCACCCTGGGTAGAGTGCCATGGCATCATAGCTCATAGCAACTTCAAACTCTTGGGTTCAAGCAATCCTCCTGCCTCACCTTCCTGAGTAACTGGGACTACAGGCATATATGACCATGCCTGGCTAGTTTTTCTATTTTTAGTAGAGATGGGGTCTCACTCTTGCTCAGGCTGGTTTTGAACTCCTGAGCTCCAATGAGCCACCTGCCTTGGATTCCCAGACTGTTGGGGTTACAGGCATGAGCCACTGTGCCCAGCAGGTGTGTGTGTGTGTGTGTGTGTGTTTTAAATGAAGGAATGCATGACAAACATTAAACTCCTTTGGTTCCTCTACCAACTGATCACATATTTTCATCTTTGCCGCCATCCTTCCCATTTCTCAGTGTACAAAACCAAGGTTCCGAGATGCAGAGAGAAATCACTGCTTCTCCCTGAACTACTCTCCCCCCACACCCAGGACACAACTTTTGCTTCTAATCTTAATTTTCTCAGCCCTCATTAGAGCAGAATGTCATTTCATAAATATTGGATCATGCTAATACAGTCTTCTGGGCTTTTCTAAATAGAAGCATTTGATAATGATCAGTGAAATTACTCTGTCATCATGCGCCCGCGGATTTCGGCGGCTCTGTGCGCTTCTTAGGCAGGGAGGCATGAAAGCGAATTTGGATTAGGCGAAACTGTTTGTTCTTCTCACCAGCAAAGGCTGAAACTTTATTTTTCCTTCTGTAAAGCCAGCAGCTCTCCCCTTCTTGGACATCTAGCCTGAGTCTCTCTATTCAGTTATTCCACAGCCCTTTTCTGATCCTTGCCTGTGTGACAAGCTCTGTGCTTGGTCCGTATAGGTAACTGGTGCTTGACCCCTTGGGTGGCCTCCCTTGGCACATGGCATAAAGTCTGAATGCCTACAAGGTTCTGCATAATCCAGTGTCTTCGAGCTCTTTTTCTTCTCTCTCAAAATGCTCCAGACATACTGGGCATTTTGGATCCACTGGGAATGTTGGGAAGATTTTTCTCCTGCCTCAGGCCCTTTGCACAAGCTGTTCCCGCTCACTACCTTTGTTTTCTCTGCTCTTCACTTGGCCAAAGTTTCTAGGTCTCAGTTCATGGGACTCCTGCCTGGAGTATCTTCTCTTAACTGAAGGAGGACGCCCTTGTTCCCTCTCGTGGCAAGCCTCCTGTTTGCTTTCAGAGTCCTCATCACAGACACCATGGGAGGTGTGTACACTCCAGCCTTATGCCCCAGCTGAGTGCCCCTGGAGCCTCAATGCCTCTGCCTCAGTTTCCTCCTCGTTAACTTGGGACCCAGCGTGAGAGTGAATGGAGGCGTGGAGGATGTCTTCATGAGTGTGACCTGTCGCACATGTGGTTTTTCTAAACATTTTTGGTTCTTACAATCTCTCGGACTGTAAGTCTAAGTCTGGCTTAGCCCCTGCCCTTCAAGCTGGCTGATCCCCAGATGCCGCTTTATAAAGGAAAACTGCCCGGCAGGTGGTCTGCTGGAGGTCCTGACAGGCCAGAGGGGCTTTTCAGTACCCATAATGCATGGTTGCCCCGAGGGCACAGGTCAGCTCTGAGAATTGAATGCTGCACAGCCTCTGTCAGACTCTTTTCCTCATCGCTGTCCACGCAGAAAGCTCTCAGCCTGCCTAGCATTCCAGGCTTCAGGCGGGGTTTTCCCACCTTATTCTTATGGGACTGTTGCAGAGAAGGAGGGGTTGCTATACCCTCAAACCCTCTCTCTGGGCCTCTGTTCTGTCCACGGAACTGACTGCAGCTCCCCGGTTCCTAGCCCTGCCTCCCTCCTCCTTGCCGTGGGTTTCAACAGGCAACTTTGAGTGCAGCTCAGGGCCTGGCAGGAGGGCTGTGGGGGCTGAGGGAAGATGCACATGGTGTAGGTGTCCTTTTGAAAGGGCCGAAGCCACGGGTAATGGGCCTTGAGTGCATTCTTTCTATTTCCTTCCCTCTAACCCTTGTAGGGCATTTCTTTAAACATCAGGAAGGAACTAGGGTTGACTCTCAGGCTGCCGTCCCAGGAGCACGAGAAATGCTGCTCTTGCTTCTCTGGAATCTGACCCTGAGCTTCTAGGGAGTCAAGACATTAAATTATAGGAATTACTGGGGTCCCCCTTCCCTGGGGTCCTGTGAATGTCCAGGGACTAGAGCTGACCCTTGTTTCCTCTGGGAAGCCCATTGTTGTATTTCCTGAGGTCCCTGCTGGTCCAGTGGTTCGCTGCTCTTTCCCAGGCTGGGAGCCCAGGGCCACCACACTGCATCCCTTCTGGGACCTGCCCCCTCCTCAGATACTGCCACTGAGCAGTGTGGCACCAGCAGGGCCATCCTGTCCCTGTCCCGGGAGCTCTCAGAGGCACACGCACCTCTCAGCCTAGCCCCGAGCACATTCCCTGTTTCAAGTTTAGACTTTACAAAAACAAAGGAGGAAAGAAGGGAGCCATGAGTTCCAGCGGTGTCTTGTCTCTCTCCTGCACGCATTTCCAGAACAGGGAAATACAAAGAGCCTTGGGAGTTTCCTGATAATGAGCAGCAGCTGGGAGAATGCACACGCAGACTGGATGGTGTCAGCCAGGCGGCACAGCCTCCAGGACCGCGCTGGGGTCTTCTTTCATACCATGGGGGCCTTGGTGCTGGGTTCCTGCCTTGCTCTAACTGCTGATGTTTCTAGAGACAGGTTGTGGTCTTCCATTATAGGTTGAATGGTCCCCTCCAAAAGATAAATTGAAGTCCTAACTGCTGATACCCGCGAATGTGATCTTAGCTGGAAAGCAATCAGGTATTTGTGTGTGTAATCAAATTAAGAAGAGGTCCCACTGGTCATACCGGAATGTAACCCAATGTGACTAGTGGAGGCAAACAGATGCCCAGGGATACAGGGAAGGAGGCCACAAGAAGGTGGAGACCAGAGCGATGCCCAGCTGCAAGTCAAGGATAGTCATGGACGCAGAAGTTAGGGGAGGCAGGGGAGGGGCCTTCTCAAGAGCCTTTGGAGAAAACATGGCCCTGTCAGCACCGTGCCACATCCTGGCTCTGTTCTCGTAATCATCCAGCTTGCAATGTAATGGTGAGCAGCAGCTCTAGGAAGCTGAAACCAGGTCACGTCAGGGCCCCAACCCAGTGTGTTTTCCACACGAGAATTCACATGACAGTGCCATAAGCAGAAGGACCTTTGCTTTCCTCCCAGGGATCTGCCACCTCCTGCCTGTCCACGCTACCCAAGAACCGGGGTGGGTACTTTCCCGTAGGACATCTCATCTACTGTGCCACCGTCCCATGAGTTCAGAGATACTGTCACCTCTTTATTCTTGAGGAAACTGAGTCCTGGAGAAGTAAAGTGACTTGTCCAAGGTCATGTGAGTTTTAGGTGGCCGAGGAGCCAGGCTTGAACTTCAGGCTAGAGAAATATTAATATATATCGTACACGTGGTGCTATCATCGACTAAGCATCTTTTAAAATTATTTCTGTTTGCAGTCATGATTTATAATGGCAAAGATAATGTGTATTCATCGCAGAGAATATTCACCATAGAGATGGCTATAAAGAACAAAGTGAGAGTCGTATGTTCACACAAATTCACGTAAAATTCTATTTTTCTAGTTAATGCTGTTTTTCAGCATTTTTGCATGTCATTAAAAATTCCTCAAAAGCATGTTTTCTAAAGGCTTCGTAGTTTCCCAGTGCAATGACGATCCCACGATTTATTTAACCACCCTGTACGGTTGCACATTTAAGTTCCTCCCAGCCACTCACTCCTAAAGCACATTGCAGTGAGTGTTCTTGTACCCACATCTCCGCTCGTCTCCAACAGCAGTCTTCAAACTTGAATTCATTTGTATAAATTTCCGTATTCCCTTATGCACCCCAAACGGAATTGTTGTATGTTATCTTTGAGATCTGGGGGAAGAATTCTCATTACATGTCAAACATGTAATCCTGGAAATTTGCCCTTGAATTGATGGTTGGGAAGATGCCTTGAAGCATTTAACACAAGTCAGGAAGTGGTGCTGGCCCCCTGATTGCACCCCAGTTTAGCTCTCAGCTTAGGTAAAGGATGGGGGCTTTCTACGCTTTAGCAGGAATCGTGTTTGAAATGTTGTTACTGAGAAGGGTCCACGCACTGGCCAGGAAAGGTGAACACGTGGACATCAGCTGTCAAAAGCAGGATGGGCTTTCCCGGGCTTCTTGGATGAATTGCAAGGTTGGCCATGGTTTGTGTACAGATAGTTCTGTCTTCTGTTCTTATAGGTGGGGACGATACTTTATTTTGAGCTCTAACCACAGTGCCGGGACTTAGTAGATAGTTATAAATGTTTGCTCCATGAACTGCTCTTATTAATAATTGAACTTTCTCATGATACTACCCCAGGATCTATTTCTAGCCTTAGTTTTCTCCTCTTCCATATCCTCTCCCCTTCCCCTTCCCCTTCTGTGTAATCATAGGAGTTCTTCATGTGCATTTGGGAGCCCCCAAGCTCCAGTCCTATTCTTTGACTTTGGGGAAGTCTTGGTGGAATGTGGCACCCGCTGCACATGGCTGGTCAGTTGAGCTGGACTCAGTCAGCTGGACTGGCGAAGATGAGGCAGAAGCCGGCAGCTTGTGAACTGGGGGTCTGGGGTAGTGCTGGTGGCTGGCCGTGGTGTTTACACTTAAAGGTGTTGCTGGAATTCTGCTTGTTGGTCTGTCAGCTCAGCCTTCTTTCAGCTTGCTTTCCAGGTCTGATCCTCCAGTTTCCTATTCTTAAAGAGTTTCTCAATGTTATTCCAACACGTGCTGCTTTTGAGAAAGCTAGACCTGGTTGATGTCTCTTGTTTCTGTCACAAACTGTGAAGGCCACAGCATCATATCTTACACGCACTGACCCCTCTGGTAGGGCACACCTCCTGCTCCCCTTCCTATGTCACCACCATGTACAGATGCCACCTCTTCCAGGAGGCCCTCCCTGACTTTCCTCCCACCATTCACCTTTCTTCCTTGGGAGGTGAGTTCCAGGTTGCTGAGTTTACCCCACACTGTCTCTGATTCTCCATGAAGGCTCTGGGGCCTGGGCTGCCTCTCCTTGCTGAATTCCTTGTGCCTTGCCTGGGCCCCGAAGCAAGGAAGGTGGTCAAAACGTAGAGTAAATCCTTACTGGGGTTATCAGTGTTGGGAGAGTCAGAAGAAAACGATTTCAGGAAAGCCCTGGAGAGGCTCCTGCTTTTTGGCATTTTCACGGCACCTGCAGTTTTTGTAACTTGAGTGCCAACTCTCAGCTTGATGTGGCTGTGGTCAGGATGAACCACCGGGTCCCAGGCCCTGCTGTCCTGGTTCTTCTGCTTGGAGTTGATCCTAAGATCCTAGGCAAATAAAAGTTATGAGGGAGTCCCCCTTCCCTCTGAGGCCTGGCGTACTCTCACAAAGGTGTGGAACTCCTTGTGAAGTGTGAGACTCTACCTGGGACAAATGGGCTACACTCCCAACTGACCCCCTATTCATTTAAGGGTTACATTACTATGACCTGGAATGACAGGCCTTTAAGTATTTTTAATTACTTGTGATACTCTTTTTTTTTTTGAGACAGACTTTCACTATGCTGCCCTTGGTAGAGTGCTGTGGTGTCACAGCTCACAGCAACCTCAAAATCTTGGGCTTAAGTGATGTTTTTGCCTTAGCTTCCCAAGTAGCTGGGACTACAGGCTCCTACCACAACACCCAGCTATTTTATTTTTGTTGTTGTTGAACCTGCCAACCTTGGTGCATGTGGCCGGTGCCGTAGATGCTGAGCTACAGGTGCTGAGCCCATTTGCGATATTCTTATGAATTGATTTCAAACTAGAAACTCTTATAGTTTTCCTGTCTAACCACTGTTGAGTCAATACATTTTTGTCTCCTTTAATCATAAAATATTACGTATTCGTTCATGACAATAATGTTTATACATATGTTACCTCTCTCCGCCCCCATTCAGTTCAACTAAATATCACTATTAACATGTCGATGTGTAGTGAAGGAGAATGAGAGAGAGGGAGAGAGGAAGGGGGGGAAGAAACGAAAGGAGAAGGAGGACGAGAGGGGAGGGAGACAGAGAGAGAATATGTGTAAGTGGTGACAGTGACAGAGAAGTGCTATTTACGTGACAGGTACTAGCCTAAGCACTTTAAAGGTAGTGATGTGTTTAATCCTCACAACAGTCCTCTGATGTACGTAGATATCATCGTCTGCATTTTACAAATAAGAAAAGTCAGGCACAGAAAGCGTAACTGACTTGCCCAAGGTCATAGTTAGCATGTGGTTGAGCCAAAACTTGCCTTCAGGAAATCTGGGCACAGTTGATACTGTGGACAGCTTCACAGAAGCATCTCCTAAGACCGCAGGCAGTGAACAGAGTCATGGTTCCGGATGGTTTGATCATGGATCTTTTTTCATACCACTCTACTCAGGCCTCGTTTTCAACTTCCAAGGCTACATGGTTTTCTTTTAATTATTTATTTTTATGTATACATGTGTTTATTTGGTTTCCACCTTTTGCCTTCGCAACATTAAAAAGGCTTAAAATTTAATGACAATAACAATGTTTAAGATGAGGACTAGAAACAAAAACCTCATAAAGAATGAACGAAGATAAATACGTTCAGAAAAGAAATCAGACGATTACTGCAACGAAATATTGAGCAATAATAATAATAATGCAAGAAAAGTAACATTCACATTGTCAGATAAGAGTGTGTCTATCATAGAATGCTTTGACTCTGAGGTTCAGTATGGAGTCATCAGTTAACTTCGTATTTTTTTTCCAAAGTCTCAGAAAATAGACAACTAATATTTATAAATAAAAATAAAAGATAATTTCAGAAAACAGATCATGCCAGATCTTACAGACATTAGAAAAAGAAGAAATACTTCAAAATCTTTCTACTTCATCTGGACACACCTGCTATTAAAATTGGAAGAAATATATTATTATAAAGGGAAATTACAAACATAGTTCACTTATAAATGAGGATGCGATATCCTCAACAACATATTAATAAGTTGAAATAAACATTCATGTGCAAATGATGTACTTTGGTCAAAATTAAAGCCAATTTATGTGACTACGTGGTTTTCTACTGGATCCACGTACCATCACGGTTTATTTAACTAATACTGAGAAATGGCAGAGGGAGAAGAAAAAAGAAAAGCCAGAACACATCGCATATGCCCAGATAAAAGACAAGATCTTTCTCTCTAAACAGCTCCCAGAAAAGTTCTTACAAAGGATCCCCTATCCTGGGATGGTTTCTCGAGTACATAGAGCTGTAAAATTAATTGCGGAAACTACATTAGCCTGCAGTGACCCCAATCACTGCCAGTTTGGGATGTTTACAGAGATCACAGAATTGGTAGGAAGAAAAAGCGAGGAAATTTAACGTGGGTTTAGTAATTATTCTGGAAGGATGTGACCAAATAATTGTGAGTGTTGTTGGTTGTTATAAAGTGTCCTAAAAATGGCTTTGAAAAGCAACGGAGGATCTCTGGGGAGATCAGAGTATACAACCTCCAGAGAAAGGAGTACAGGTGTCTGTCCTAATGCCTACATGGATGCATCCTGGACCCTCACTTTTCTATGACATCATACTGGGATTCAAAAAGTATTGTATTCAAAATGGTGAAATTGGAAGGAAACGTGTTGCAGACTGGTGTCGTTCAACTTGAAATGTGGTTCTTCTGAAACAGACACAGGTGCATTTGAAGACTTTGAATAAAGGGGTTTTGTAGTCTGGACATGAACGATCTATTTTTGTAACCTAACACATATCTACCAGTTACTGGGCAGTGTTCTCAGGGCTTTACATGTTTTTAACTCATTTAATACTTCAACAACACTGTGAGCTGGATATTACCATTATATCTATTTTGCAGATATAGAAAACCGAGGCCCAGAATGTTAAATCACTTGCTCAAAAATTAGTAATAAATGGAGGAGCTAAGATTTGAATCCAGGCGCCAGACTCTCTGCCCAGAATCACTACCTATTTTTGAACTGATGTATTGTTTTCTGAAACATGTGATTTCAAATATGTATGTGTCATAAAATCGTATAGTGGATACTTTAAGTAGACATTGGGCTCATTCATTCATTCATTTATACACCTAGATTTTACATAGTATTAAAGTTGTCTGAAAACTTTTTTATGGGGTCTTCTCCTGGGAATGCAGAAGGAGTGTTGTACTTTTCATCACTGAGGCTGCTCCTGTCTGTTTATTGAACTGAGTCCACGGGTGGCCAGTGGACTTAATGAGCCCCCATGTTGTTCAGAGGAAATTCTTTTGGAAGGAAGCATCTCAAAAGCGGTCATGCATCGGAGGCACACTGAATAGGGCCACAAAGACAACTCCCCCTGGGACTCCTCAGATTCCTGCTGCTTCTACATCAGCCCTTCCCGGGACAGCCGGAGAGGAAGACATTCCTGAGAACTTTCTGATCTCAGTGATGCTGGGAAATGATTTCACAAAGTGTTCAACAGATTAGGAGGCTGCTCCAGGGGCTAGAGCCCTTCCAAATGAATGCTTTGTTTCTGGATATGTGACTTGTCTTTTCTTTAATGAGGAGCTAGGTTTTTTGGGTTTTTTTTTTTTTTTTAAAATGCTTTGAATGCTATAGCAATTTGAATTATAATCATGCACTCTGAGAGATTTGGTAAGGAAATTGTTTGGTATAAATAGAGCAGTTTTACCTAATTTAGTGAAAATAAAATAGCTTATGTGTCACCCTAAGAGAGTTGACAATTTGAAAAATCTAATAATCCATTATAGTCCCAGGTGGAGATACCCCAGATGTATAGTGTCCAGTCTGGGGGCCGCTAAGCACTGAAATTTGCCTGGTTCTTCTCTAAGTGTAAAATACACGCCAGATTTCAAAGACTTGGTGTCAGTAAAAGAATGTACGGCCTCTCACTAATAATTTTTATGATGATTATATATTGAAATGATGATATTTTAGGTATATTGCTGGTTACATATAATAAATTATTAAAAATTAATTTCTTTTTACTCTTTTAAATGTGGCTACTAGAAATTTAAAATGACATATGTAGCCCACATTTTATGTCTATCTGCCAGCGCTGCCCTTGATTATCATATTCTTACTGCTCCGGTTGTACTCCCGCCAGTGGGGATGGCTTCTTTTCATAGCAGCGGCAGCAGCCCGCATTTATGAAGCACTTACTGAGCGTCAGGTGCTTTAAATGTCTTGTCTCCTTGGTAGTTCACAGTAGGCCTTTGTAGCACAGGTACCACTGTGGTTCCCATTTTACAGATGGGAAAATTGAGGCATGAAGAGGTTAAGCAACTTGCCCTTGGTCCCAGAGGTAGTAAGTGGCAGACACGGGATTTGAACCAAAGCAGCTCATACTGATGTCTTCCAGGCTTCCATACTTTTTGGCACATGTGCACAACTTCTGTGTCTGCCTTGCAGTGCTGACTTGAACCTCTGGGCCTCAGGTTCCCTGTCAGGGATTGGCACAGTCCTCAGGCCCCTCTAACTCTTTCTGGGCATGTTTTTTGTGTGTTGGGGCTTGCGGGGGGTTCTGTGTGGGCTGCAGGACCACAGCAGGGCTGGGCATAGGCACTGTCTCCATTGGCAGCCCTCTTGGTTAGCCTGGCCTCTATCACATAGCTCAGGAAACATCCCCTGGTGTGTGTCCCAACTCTGCCACTAACCTGAGGCTTTAAGCTGCTTCTTCCCGTGCTTCCCCCATGTGCTTCTGTGAAACTGTCTAAAAGGTAGGAGATCTAGATTCCTGTGACCTTGTCCCACGCGCTATCCCCCTCTGGGCCGCCTTTGACATTATATATAAAATCAACAGTCAGTCTCTTCTGACTCTAGTGTTCTTTGATTAGCAATTTATAAATCAAGAAAAGGAAGCAGATTTTAAAATATAGGAATTAAGACATTAACACATAAAACGTACCATGCAGAGGCACTTTTTAAATATAGGAATCAAGATCAGTGAGGAGTCGTGTGGTCTTAGCTCCTCCATCTGTCTGTCTGGCAGGCTTGGCAGCTGCTTCGGATTCCTCGACGGAGGAATTTGTCTTCATGAGTGCGTAGAGACGGGGCACCTGAGGAACAATCTATCCCTGGAGCTCAGACTTGCACAGGAAGATAAATCTCACAGTCCCATTAAGGCGCTTACTCCGTTCTCAGGCATACCCCGCAGAGCCACAGAGATCTCCCACACGGCCCATTAATATCACCGGTACATCTTCGGCATTTATTTTCCCAAGACTACTAATCAGGGAGACATCTGGTCATTGAGAGCAATTGCTCCTTTTTTCTAAAAAGACCTACTTCTCTCCTCTTCATCCACCCACTTTGGCTACTGTGTTCACACAGTCACACTTTATATTTGGAAAGGAATAGTTACTTCAGCGAACTGTTTTTAAACTTTCTTTAAATCTGCCAATATGCTTTTTTTTTTTTCTTTTTTGAAACAAGAGTCTTGCTCTGTTGCCCCAGCTGGAGTGCAATGCCACAGTCACTGCAACCCCAAACGCCTGGGCTCAAGCCATTCTCCTGTCTCAGCCTCCCAAGTAGATAGGACTGCAGGTGTCTGCCCGCAAGCTGGGCTATTTTTTTTTTTTTCTATTTTTCGTAGAGACAGGGTCTTGTTCTTGCTCAGGCTGGTCTTAAACTCCTGAGCTCGTGATCTTTTCTCAGCCTGCCAGAATGCTAGGATTATAGGCAAGAGCCATGCCAATATATATTTTTTATATTCTCTTTTAAAAATTTCAGAATATTAGGGGAGATACATGTTTTATTTACATACATTGTTTGACATTGAGTCAAAGTTATGAGCGTGTCCTTCCCCCAGATAGCATGCACTGTATCCAGTAGGTGTGAATAATCCAGCCCCCTTCCCCCAACCTCTATTACCATTGTCTTTTAAAATGGCTTCCTTTCCTAGGTGTTATGCCAGAGGATTTTTGATCAGGTTTGCCTTATTAGCATGACCAGTTGTTGGCCAGTGTGGAAGGCAGCTTGGAGCAGCAGTCTGTGGTGGGAAGGAGGCTGCTGCAGTGAACCGGGGGTGGGGGGATCAGATCCAAAGTGAGGGGACATTAACTGTTGGGACACAGAGGAGGGAAAGCAGCCTGGGGACATTGGCAAGCTCAACAGGACTTAGTGGAAGAAATGAACAAAGACACTAGATTTGGTTTTTTTTTTTTTTTTTTTTT
>NW_003852418.1:5289954-5444169 GCF_000181295.1 Otolemur garnettii | reverse complement strand
CTTCCCTTCCACTGCAGATGCACCTGCTGGGGGGCTCCATTGCTTGCAGCCCTGCAGCCCCCTCCTCTACCTGCTTTGCTTGGCCATCCTCTAGGCCTCCCGCCTTCACTCTTGCCTTTGCCTCGGGGAGCACCAGCTCAGAATTCCCTTGTGCTTCCAGATGCTGCCCCGCAGAGAGCTCAGTGCAGAGGCGTGCGGTGTAACTTGGGTTTTGCACCCTCTGCCTCAGCATAAGCTCCATCAGAGCAGGAAGCAGCTTCTCCACTCACACCTCTCTGTCCTCAGCTCCTAGAACTGGCTGTGGCACCTGCATGCCTTCGGAGAAGGCCAAGTGAGTTACGGGGATGTGTGAAGTGTTAAGCTACTTAGAAACGGGATTAAAGGAAACAGACTATGTGAGATGGCTGGAGCACCATGCTTAGTGGGTCTCAGGAGTCTAGGTGCCTGGTTCTGCTGTATGTGCTGTGGATCTGCTGGGTGGCCTGGAGTGGGTGGCTTAGCCTCTCTGGGTCTGGGGGCCTCATCCACACAGCAAAGAGCCCTGGCTGGTTAATACTCCCAGTGTTCTGGCTCCAGAAGCACACAGGTTCTATGAAGCGGTCCTGCCATGGCATCAGGTGTTCATTGCTGCAACCAGGGGTCATGTGAAGAGACTTCACAATCTAGGAATCAGGAAAGCCTTCAGTGCAAGTGGGAGTTGGGGGCCGGCGGGGCCTGATGGGCCAGAGAACCATCCCGAGTGTGATTCTAACCTTTGGAAAATAAATCTCATTTTCCTTTTCTGGGTGGTAGCAATAATTAGAAGAGAGCCTGCATTTAACACCCATGCTGAATGAATTAATTATCTAATTTTGACCATTTCAAGCAAAATGTCAGCTTTGCAAGCTTGATTTCTAGATGTTAGGCTGAGTTTTTAGACTTGGCAATATGGACAATAATAACAGAAAGGTTATTTGCCCCCGTTGAAAGAACACTTTCCTGCATTTGAAAAGAACTTTAATAACCTTTGTCCTTGATTCCCTGTACGGCTGACATCTGGAAAGGCTAGCAAAGGCGTACGCTGGTTCAAGGTTCCTGGACACTATAGCCAGAGGGGCCTGTGGGGAGGACCTTGAGCAAAGGTGTCAAGTTTGCCTACGGCTCAGGGTTTTCTTTAACCCATAAAACAAAGGTGATGTCATTAGGATGTGTAGGGATTAAGTGACATAAGTCGTGGGGAAACACAGAACCAAGTGCGTGGTGCACAAGACCACAGCAGGTCTTCTCAGCCACCCCTGGGCGCCTTCCTCCTGTCCTGTCTCAGAGCTGGGAATCAGCATGGGGCTGCCATGTTAACCTGTGTGCTGAAGGAAAACCTGAGGTCAGGACTTTGTGTGTGTATGTATTTAAAGATGCTGTATCATAGCTCAGCACCCATAGCACAGTGGTTACGGTGCGGCCACATACACCGAGGCTGGTGGGTTTGAATCCGGTCTGGGCCAGCTAAACAGCACTGACAACTGCAACAAAAAATAGTCAGGCATTGTGCCGGGTGCCTGTAGTCCCAGCTACTTGGGAGGCTGAGGCAAGAGAATCACTTAACCCCAAGAGTCTGAGGTTGCTGTGAGCTATGACATGTGGCACTTTACCAAGGACAACAAAGTGAGACTCTGTCTCCAAAAAAAAAAAAAAAAAGATACTATATCACTAGACTAGATGGTGGCTATGGGCTGTGACATTGATCACCCTGGCTGGCCTTCTATGAAGTCCTCAGGCCCCTTTTGCTGAGTGGCTATTGGAGGTCCCTGTCCTATGTCTACTGAGGCTCAGCTGCAGGCCCCAGAGGGGCCAGACCTGGTCATTTTAGCCCTGGCTTAGGGTGAGAAAACCCATACAAAGAGTCTCTTTGCCACTGTCAGAAGTGGAAAGAGGAAAGCCAGACCCTGACTGGGAGAGGGGGGCCCTGAGGCTGCAGAGAAGGCGCAGGAATCAGGATAAAGGGTCATGCTGACTAGAGCATCCAGCCTAGAGCACCCTGGGCAGGGACTCCTGAACACCTGTCACCTCCTGCACCTTCAGACTCTCCAGGGGTTCCTATAGAATCTACTAGAGCTCACACTTTGCCAGAGCTGAGCTTTTCTCTGCCTTGGAGAGGGCCAGATAGAGGTAGGGCTAGACCCTATGGTCCCGTCCAGAATAAAGAGGTGTCACACCATGCTATAGCAATAAGCTGGGATTGAGATCTGCAGTTTAACATAATTTGCCTGCTTCTCTCCGATCTGATAGGGCAAGACCAGCTTTTCGTGTTTCTGTGTTTCATGGACCCGTATGTTAGAACCAGGGGCAGGGAGGAGGCTAAGGGGTGGAAGTTACTTTGCCCTAAAACTTTGAAAGAGGTGATGAGGATCTCCTTACCCCCGACACACCTACCCCCTTAATCTTACTTTAGAGATGAGTTTAACAAATCGCCTATAAGTGTTTAGGGCTGCATCCTGTTGACCCATCACAAACCGCTTATGAATTCATGAGCATTTGTGATCTGAAGTCTGAATATCACCATGAACTTGGCCTCATCTTCCAAGAGGAAGAAAACAGCTGCAAAAGGTGATCTCCAGTCAGAAGCCTAGACCGTGCCCCCAGTCTCAATTCTAGATAGCCACAGGTAGAGGGGCCCCTGGATGGCCTCTCCAGGATGGATGTGGACTCCTGTCCTGAGGCTCTCCTGGGAGTCAGCATTCTGCAGTGCAGACACGAGGAACCAGTCTCCTTGGTGGTCCCAGCTGCTGTAGGTACTTCTGGTGTACCCAGTGCGAAGATTATGTCCATTCCTTTTCCATCGATGTAACTGCAAGAGCACAAGCTTTGCCGGAGCTCAAACACTGCTATGTGGCCACATTGGCAAGGCACAGAGCTTCCTATCACATGCATCCAGGTTTGGGCCCCAGCTATGCCGTTCACTAGGCTATCACCATGCATGACTGAGGACCTCTCTGAACCTCAGTCACTTTTTCTTTGAGATGAGAATGGGGGAGCACATGTCTGCCTCACCCCATTAGTGCAAGAAGCAGTCAAGATAGTGGATGTGAGCATGATTTAACCACTGAGTGTCTCTACATGGGTTAGTTATTGATACTATTATTGTGACTGTGGGCAACTGGGCCCAGGCTTCCTATTGCAAATGAATGTAGTGCTCTCAGCTAAAAAGACCACCCCCTGCTTATCCACCCGGCCCCTCAGAGGGCGGATTAGAACTGTTGTGGCTGTAAAGCCAGCCGATATGGGCTGTAATATAGTAAATTATCACTTGTTTTGCAGTCTTGACGAGAAAAATAAATGCAATTACACTCATGAATGTTGAAAAATGAAGCAAAGCAATGCAGATCGGCACATTCGAGGTGCTTTTCCAAATGAAAAGCTGTGTACAATGAATGCTAATGGGCTCCCTCCCTCCCACACTCTGGCATATGGTGTGAGGGGATCTTTCTGAATTAAGGGCGCAGCTTTGCCAGGCGCTTCAGCCGTGGGAGAGGCAGCCCTGACTAGCTTCCATGGTAGGAGCCTCAGCAGGTGAACCCCAACGTCCTCTTTTGGCTGAGGACCCACAATAGGCCCAGTTTCCTATGGCAGGTACCTGAATGGAGCTATTGTCAATGCCTCTCTGCTGCAGGAACCCAGTGTCTATTCTGCAGTTCCTCTGTCATTCTGCATAGCAGGTGTTCACTGAGGCCCTACTGTGTGCCAGGCATGATGTTGGTAATTCTAGAGATGAATCTCACATGTTCTCCATTCAAAGGAGGCCTTGTCAGCCTGATGGGTACCATCCAGCCTTGTGCTGTTCAATACAGTGGCCCCTCGTGCTTGAAACGTGGCCAGTCCAAATTGAGATGTGCTCTAAGTGTCAAATACACATCAGATCTTAAAGATTTGGTCCAAAGATAGTATAAAATAGCTTACTAATTTTTATATTGGTTAAATGTTGAAAACATCGTAATTTAGATATATCGGGCTAAGCAAAAAGCTTTAAAATTAATTCTCATCTATTCTTTTTACGGTTTGAGGCATGGCTGGTAGACATGTTAGTGCCGTAAGTGTGGCTTGCACTGTATTCCTCTTGACAGTCCTTAACCACACCAGGCTTTCTCCTTCCTCAGGGCTTTTCACTTGCTAGAGCTTCTTTCCCCAATTCATTCCCAACTGAAATGTCACCTTCTGTGAGAAAGATTCTCTGACTATCCTTTGTGAATGTACATCTCCTGTTTTTTTTTTTAATTAAAACATTCTTTCTTTTTAGTCCCTATCATGATATGTAATCATTTTAATTGTGTAAGCATTCATATATCTGTTTTCCCCCAAAGGAGGTAAGGACAGAAGGTCTGTCTGTTTCATTTTTGTTATTATTTTTTTATTCTAAATCTCAGTGTCTGTTACAGCAACTGTGTATCTATCACACAGTAGGTACTTTTTTTCTTAAATGAAAACATGAATGATTCAATGTCATGTGAATGTTACAAAGGAGAAGACTGTTCTTTGGTGAGGTTGAAAAGGCATTTGAAAATATTTAATGGCAGCTCCTAATTTATCAATTGGTTAAGGAAAATGTGGGTGAGAAGCATATGACCTAGGAACAATTTAAATGTAATCAGGCCCACAAGGCAACATGGAGTTGGCGCCAGGGCCTCTAGCAGGGCCAGTGATGTGAGGCATTGCTATGTTACTGGAGAAGACAAATATGGAAACAAATATGAAGACAATGAGTGATTTTTTTGGTTGTCACCAGTGGGTGATAAATACTGCTGAAACGAATGGCAAACCCACATTCGGGATGCGGATAGGAGCATGGTGCATCTTGAATGGCATCATTATCTTCATTGTACGATCCATCATCCCCCTCTAACAATAAAACCACCTACTGCTTGTCAATTAGTGTGGACAAACCATAAATGTTTTTTTTTTTTTTTGGCTGGGGCTGGGTTTGAACCCGCCACCTCTGGTATATGGGGCTAGCACCTTACTCCTTTGAGCCACAGGTGCCACTCGACAAACCATCAAGTCAACGTGAGTGGCACCCGAGAGCAGAAGAAGATTCAAAAGAGTGGCTCCCACCTTCGAAAGACAGTGAAAAACAGTTTAAACAAGTAAAATATGGGGCTTTCCATGTAATTGCACTTTTACTGCTGACTATTAACTTGATTAAAAATTTTTGCCTAAGAAAACAAATAAATGAATACATAAGTAAATAGAATTTAGTGAAACAAAAGAAGGATCAGCATTCATGAGTTAACAAGGGACGGTGAAGCACCCAGATGATGGTAACATTTGGGAGCTGTTATCACCACTGGGTCTGCAGGGCAGTGACAGGAAATGGTGTTCAACAGCTACCTGAAAGGCTGTAGAAGAGTCTTTTGCCAGTGTGTTCTCCCAGTGCCTTCTACTGACTAAACTCAGCCAGAAGTGGAGGGTAAGGAGGCTAGAAGATGAAGATCATAGAAGTTATTCTGAGAGCAAGGTAGAGATCATGTCTAAGTTGGCAGGGGAGAGTGGAGGTGGGACAGCAGAGAAAAATTGTCATTCTGAAAAGACCCAGAAAGCTATTTCCTTCATGTACTAGAGCATGTCTATTCCAAACCAGCAACCCATATCCTAAAAATATAAGGATGCACATGAGTGCTAAAATTATAGAATGTTTATTCTGAGATTTCTAATAACAGAATGGGATGTGTAATTATGGGATAAAGTTATTTGCAGAAGATTTTATTGTCTGCTAAAACCCCCAGGGAAATAAGTGGAAAACTATTAGAACCTAATAAAAGTCCAATAAGGTGACTAGTTAGGGAATAAATATACAAAAGTCAACAATTTTCTGAATCCTAGCAATAATCAGTTAGAAAACATAAAAGGATTCATTCCATAAAAGCAACAGAAATATCTGAGGAATTAACTCAAGAAGAAATAGGCAAGGGCTTTATAAGAAAGCTATAATAAAAACTGAGAAAATAAATAAGTAAATAGAGATGTCTCATTTTTTGGATGGGAACACTTGATTTTTGAAATATTTTCAACTTAATTTAAAACACATAATGCATAGTAAAATAGAGATTTATAAGCAGTGTTCTAAAATGATTTAAAAGTTTATCTGGAAATATAAATAGGCACAGATCATCCAAGAAGTCGTTGAAAGAGAATAATGGACAGAGATGTCTGCTTCCAAGTTTTAGAAATATATACTGGAACTAACATAGTTCAATTAGCTTAGACTAATCCAAGAAGAGATAGATTAATAGAACAAAATATGTCCCTAAAACAGATGTGTGTGTACATTCATGTATGTTATAGATTCTTATCATTTCCAATTAATGGCACAAGTCAAGATGAGATTGAAATAACCTACTAGGGGAGGGTGATGGCCAAGTTGATATAGGTCGTTCATAGTGTATACCAAATAAAGTCTAGATACATGAGATATACTCCAGTTAAACATAACAGTGGAAAACATATAAGATGTATTGTATAAGTGAATATTTAAATTAACTTTGAAAGCAGAACAGTTTTCTGATGATATTATTTTAAGTAGAAACAGTAAATAAAAATATTCATATCTTTGTCCCTATATGCCATAAGCGAGATAAAACGAGATGATCCACATCTGATACTTGCAATATATATAAAACAAATGACATTTAAATTATATTATAAATATGGAAAGAGCTTTTACAAATCAATAAAAGAAAGACAAATGATCCATTAGACATGTATTCAATGTTGGTGAGACCTCTAAGAATCAGGCAGCTCAATGTTGTTGGTATGAGTACAGATTGGTACAATATTTAGGGAAGATGAAATGAGGTGTGTGCATCTATGCAGAATTTTTATTTTGAGGATAGTATTCTAAGGAAAAAATGAGAGGTGAATGTAAAATGAAAAATTCTGGGCCTGTGAACTATGATGTGCCACTTGACTCCAAGAGCATCCCTTCATTCATAGCAGGCGAAGATAAGTCAACTTGGTTTGTGGGGTGGCTGTGACTATCATTTGGGATGACTGGCCAGGACAGCCCTGAAGCTATGGAACTCTGGGAAAATGCATTTATTCTTGATGACTTTTGGACTATCAAATTTTTCTACCTCTTTCTCCCACCCCAGCCCTCCGACATTATTTTCTGGGGCACCGTCTCCTGCTACTTCAGGTCATGGAAGAGTGAAAGACAGAGAGTGGCAATCCGTTGCTCAAGAGCTGCTCTGAGTATGGATGCTCAGTTGGGCTCAACAAGCATTTAGCTAGTGCCAACCACATACAGTATAAGACTTGTACTGGGTGTTAGGATGACAAAGGCTCTCTCCTTCCTCATATTTTAGGCAGATTCCCCTTAGGCTTCTTCTTGACCAGGTATTGGCTTTGGCCCCTGTTTTGTCTTTGACTGGCCTAGCCTAGGTAAGGAAGAATCCTGCCAAGTCCATTTAGCCACAGGCCCCTGCTCTTGATATCTGTCTTAGTCCATTTGGGCTGCTGTAACAAAATACCATAATCTGTATAGCTTATAACAACAGACATTTATTTCTGATGGTTCTGGGAGATGAGAAGGCCATGATCAAGGTGCTAGAAGATCACATGTTTAGTGAGGGTCTATTTTCTTATAAATGGAGACTTCCAGCTATGTCCTCTCGTAGTGGAAGAGGCAAGGCATCTCCTAGGGCTTCTTTTATAAGTGCACTAATCTCATTTTTGAGAGCCCTGCTCTCATGGCCTAATCATCACCCAAAAGGTCTTACCTCTTAGTATCATAACCTTGGAGATTAGGATTTCAATATATGAATTTTGTAGGGACACAACCATTGAGACCATGGCAATATCTGCTCACCCTAGCCTGTCTTCAGTAAGAATCTTATACATCAGTTTAGCAAGATTCTCTCTATTTTTGTCTCCTCTTGGTAATTTTCTGTTTGCTTATTCTGCTCCTCAACTGTGAATTTCCAAATATCTTTGCTAAATTTCCTTGATCTCTCTCCTCTATTGCAGTAGTCCTGAATAAAGTCTTCCTTACCATTTTAACAAGTGCCAGAGTCATTTTTTTTTTAACAAGTATTAGTTACTATGGCAAGTAAATCCGAGTCTGCCCTACAGGAGCAATTAGGTCTAATAGGTAGACAGATTGACACGATCAGGTCTGGGGATGAGGGGCACATTCATTCATTATTTCAACAACTATGTATTGAGGACCTATGATATATCAGGCATTGAGGACACAACTCTGAACACAATACTCCAGATCCCTGTCTTCGTGCATCACACAGTCTGATGAGACAAATTGATGATGAAAATAAACATAAACAGAAAAACTATAGATGGGGCATGTTGCTCATCCCTGGGGCTGTAGAGGGAGTAGAGGTCCCAGGCAAATAGGCAACTTTTTGCACGAGATAACATCTGAGACCTCCAGTGAGCTACAAGACTTACTGGTCCAGACCTCTTGTAAGCACATTTTTGAGTAAGTATGATGTTGGATTGCTCTGGAGTCAGCTTATGATGTGCAGACTGTGGAGAGGAAGACGGCTGAGTTTCCAGAGGCAGCCCAGCTGAGAGGAGGCACGGACAGGGAGATTATCCTAATAGGATTTCACAAAGACCATTTAGCAGTCTCTGAGCTCGGGGGGAAAAATAGTTATGAGCTGAGGGTGGGGAAAATAGTCAAGAATCTGGCAACTCTGCGAAAGCTTGGTGAGAAAAGCTGACAGCCAACAGACAGAACACGATGATGCTTGCAAAAAGGTTAAAAGAATAGACAAGAGAAAAAAAAAGTGTGCTGAGAGATATGGATAGAAATGGAAGCGCATTAGTGTAACTTGGAAACATGCATTAAGATAATTCCAGCTCTAAGAAGGAGCAGAGTCAGGAGTTCTTCATTACTGCAGTCCGCATTGTCAGGGAACTCTGAGAAACAGATGTGGGCAGTGGAAAGTCAGAATTTGGACGGAAAGAAAGGATATTAAATATAAAACACCATAGGCAGAAACAGGATAGCTAGCCCTAACCTCTTCTCTTTAGAAATGGGGAAACTGGAGGGAGAGCAGTTGGTGGGACCACACCTACAGTGCATCTCACAAAGGTACATGTGAAATTTACTAGGTGTAGAATATAAATGTCTTGACACAATAACTAAGAAAATGCCGGGAAGGCTATATTAACCAGTTTGATGAAAACATTCCAAAGTGTATAGAAAACCAGCACATTGTACCCCATGATTGCATTAATGTACACAGCTATGATTTAATTTAAAATGGGGAAACTGAGGTGCAGTGAAACGAAGCGATTTATCCAAAGTTATACAACATAGTAAGTGCCAGAGCTAAGAAATTGTAACCTTGTACATTGCCTGCGAGAATACCAAATGCAGCAGCTGCTGTGTAGAACAGTTGACAGTTTCCCCCAAACCCATCAAGTTACTGTGTGACTCACCAATTCTGCTCTTAAGGGAATTGAAAACAGGGATTTGATCCAGAGTGGGTCATCTGACTACTAATCCAGTGCCTCTTCTATTTCACCCCAGCTGTTGTTTCCACCATCCATTTTCTCTCCCTCTCTTCTCCCCTCCTCCTTTTCCTACTGACTTCCTCTCTCCATCTCTCCCCTTTCCTGTTTTTATATATGTGAGAAAGTTGAGGTCTAAGTTGTAGCTTTGCCACTTCCTAAATATATGACCTTGGTTTTACTGGAGACTAGATGAGAGTCCTTCTAGCCCTAATAGTGTGTAGATTTCCTTTGCACTTTGCCAACACATATTCAAGGACTGTGGATCTGCCATTGATGAGGGGCAGACCTGGGGGGTTATCCAGAATCTGCTGCTGCTGTCCCAGGCTTGAACAGCCATCATGTTTACCTGCCTTATAATTAATTGCTTTGATTAATATATATAATGTATATAATCTCTTGTCCATTTTTGTTTCTTGGAGCATCATTAAAAAAAATCTTTGCATGTCAAACCTATTTTGGTGACACACAATTTTCATTTATGTTTTTCTCTCCTCTACTTGACCATGATATAAATGGGGGCAGTTACATGATGGTGTTATTTGATCTAAATTCGTAATGCTGTTTGCTTTTGGTAGCCTCTCAATTTATTTGGTCACAGTTTGGCTCCTGGACTTATGAGAGAGAAAACCACTGGGGATTTGCAAAAAGCCATCAGGTACTTCGTCTCTAAATTTATAGGAAGTCCGACAGGAGGCTCTTTTCTGCTGAGTTGGCAATGGATTCTGTTTTGGGGAGGGAGGAGTGTTCCTTGTGTTTGCTTACCTGCTTCAAAATGAGTCAACCACTCTAATGAGAGGTATTCTGATTCATGGGATTTTGCTGTGTATTTTTCTAGGCTGTTCATTATCTTTTCTTGGCCTATTTGAGGCCATGTATGAGATCATAGTTTCTTCCTGGTCAGTAGTTCTGGTGAGGAATTTAGGAGAGAGTGCCGATCCAAAGTGGGAAAGAAATTCCACGTGGAATGTGCACACTTCCCAGTTTTTTCAGCAACCTATTTCCAATTTATTCCCCTTCAACTTAGGAGCTGTCGTTCAGCTTTACTGTTAATTCCACATTTTTGCCCCCCTCACCAGTGGTACCTTTTCATTTTGGATTCTTCTTGAAGAATTGGCCCAGATGACATTCGAAACCTAGGGCTTCAAGTTGGGGCGCTTTCTGAGTTTCAGAATTAATTGTATATTCTTTGTTCATTTCACTTCCTTTTGTTCATTGCAGTCAACTCCAGAGATGGAAGTTCTGTGAAATGGTACTCAAGCCACCATATTTCCTGGAGTCCTTGGCATCCGTTCTGATGTACCATGCGGTGTGGTTATAAATAAGCTCTCGCACAGCCAATGTGACATGCTCTTATTGGAAAAGGTTTTCAATGGCCGTATTCACAAAATGGCCTATTTAGATGTCAAGGATATTGTTGGATATGCGCTTCCATAAGAATAGAATAACAATAAACAAAAGGCACGGGTTGCCAAAAGATATTGCAGGGTCTCCCCACTTCTCCCACCTCTGAGTGTTCATGTGAAGTGGTCACAGAAGATCTGAATGGTGAATGCCTTTTAACTGGGCGACGGGATTTGGTTTTCAGAAGGTAATTTCCTGGTTTTCATTTCAAGATCTTAATTTTATTGAAGTTGCTTCTGCTGTTGTTGGTACTGGTATAACTGATCTAATTTAATTTGATTTGCTTCCTTGCAAAGAAGGCAATCCCTTGCCCAGCTGCTGCTCTGGGCAGAGAGAGAGCACACAGGCTTGGAGATAAGCTCTGAACTTTAACAGACCTCTCCAAGCTTTATGCTAATGAGCAATGATTAGAGATTTCAGAAATTTTTTCCCAGTGATTGCTTTAACTTCCGTGTTGCTTCCTAGGCAGTGAGACATCCAGGTGGGTCTCTGTCTGGGGGGGCTACAGAGAGGGGGAGGATGTGGGATCATCTGGCTATTCTGTTGCACTGTTGCAAGGTGCCATGCTGTGATGGGTGCTAGTGTTAGGAAGGGTCTCCCCTGTTTACTCTGTCACTGTGTACCTAGGGAGGCTTTGTGGTGAGAATTCTGAGAGGTAGCAGGTGAAGCAGGATTAGACAGCCCTTGACTAAACCCTGATTATACATGACTAGTTTATTTCCTTTGTTGAGTTGTTCAAGCTGAGACTTGGCTTTCTTAAACCATGTATGAATAGGGTGAGTGATCCAAGGATAGAGTGTCTCGTTCTTGTATGTATTTAGGACCAGGCAAGGTGCCTTCCAGACAGCAGGCTTGGTAAGTGTTTGCTGAATGAAGGCGTGAATGAAAGGGAACAAATAGGTACTTATGAAAAGCAAGATGGAATGTCACAATTGTGTCTCCTAACAGACTCTTCTGGCTGGAAGGAGCTCAGAATCATGTTGTGTAAGGGATTGTGAGCAGTGAGGTACACGGTTCCCCAGTTCCACTTCTGTGGTTTGATTTGGTGGATTGGGAAGGATTGGCTGATCTTTATCCAGACATGTATATAGTTGAGAGTAGTGGTACAAAATCAACCTGTTTTCTGCCTAGTCTTGCCCCAATTTACTCAATCCCAGGACCAGTATACTCAGATACAACTTAACTTAGCTGTGTTTTCGGAGCCTCCCTCCAAGGTGGTAGCGATTATAGTCATCCTGCTGGCCCAATCCTCACATGCAGTTATTCCAAAGAAAACCAGAACTGCAATCTTCCTTCATACAAAACTGCTTGATTCAAGTTGTAATGGTTAATTTTGTGTGTCAACTTGACTGGGTTAAAGGATGCCCAGATATCTGGTAGGCATTTATTTCTGGGTGTATTGGTGAGGGTATTTCTGGAATACATCAGCATTTGAATCAGTAGACTGAATAAGGAGGTTGACCTCTGTCCCCCTCTGTGGGCAAGCTTAATCCAATTTTTTGAGCATTTAAATAGAATAAGAGAGCAGAGGAAGAATGAATTTTCTCTCTCTCCTTGAGCTGGGACATTTGTCATCTTTTACTACTTGGCTATTGTAGCTCCTAGTTCTCGGGCCTTCAGACTCTGAGGCTCATACCTGCCTTCCACCCTTTTCTCCCCAGGTTCTCAGGACTTCAGGCTTAGATTGGGAATTGTGGTATCAGCCATCAGTGCCCCTTGTTCATGGGTCCTAGGACTTGAACTGAATTACACCACTAGCTTCCCTGGTTCTCCAGCTTGCAGAAGGCATATTGTGAGATTTCTTGGCGTCCATAATTGTATAAGCCAATTCGCATAAGTCTCTTATATATCTGTCTATGTATGTGCTATTGGTTCTGTTTCTCTAGAGAACTCTAACTGATAATAGAGATCTTTATACAGGGCTTCAGTTTCCTTAACTAAGATAGTGGTTTCTGGATAGGACCAAAATACTCAGGGCCAAGCCACATGAGCCTGAGGACATTATTAACGTTGAGTTAATCTCCAAAGGATGCCTGAGATTTGGCTTCCTTTGCTTTTATCCTGAAATGCAACAAAGCTGATGCTAGTTTCCCCATACCTGGCTCTTCACATCCTCATCTCCTGACGCCTCAATTGGACATCTTAGCTATGCAGTATCACCACCAGCTTTGACTCCTCAAGTATCCAGGCAACCTAGGTGGAACCTGTGTTTGTTATGCTCTCTTGGCCACTCGGATTGAACTCCTGTCCACTCCCTAGGGAGGTCCAGGCCTCTCAGTGGGTTTCTGCAGGCCTACCCTACTTCTGGGTCTTTTGGGTTCTCTTCCCTACCCACGCACTATTGAGCTAACCTGCATCCTGTATAAGCCTCATGAACTAGAAGTTTATAGATGCTGAAAGACATGTGTACAGGTCACATAAGAGGGATGTGAAATAGAAGAGGCATCTAGGTTAGCCGTGGCGGGGACAGAATCCATGAGGAAAGGACATACTCTCAGATGAGCCACTGGCAAGAAATCTTCAGACTGATAAAAAATAAATAAATGCTATGGCTGTGAAAATCAGAGGATATGAACCTCTGAACAAATGTGATTAGTATTCTCAAATACGTAAGCAAGAGCATCAAAGAAAAACCCATTGGCATTAGCAAGAGGTTTCAGGGGCCAGATATAAAATAAATTTTTCAAAAAAATTTAGTTTTTTTTATATGCACAATTTTTGAGTTGTAATATATAAAGCAAAGAAAATTCCAATCATAGCAAGGCAGAATATTTTTTCAAGCTAGGGAGAAAGATGATAAAAACAATGCAGGATCTGCATGAAAACTTTAAATCACGGAGGCGTGTAAAAGAATACTTGAGTATTTGGAAAAAATAACATGTTTCTGAATAGAAAAGTTTATTCATATAAAGATTTCAGTTCTCCCTCAAATTGGTTATAAATTTACGTTTTTAGAACTTGACAAAAATCATTCTAAGGCTTGGACAGAATGGCAAAAATACAACTTTTTAAAAACAAAAGAGAGAATTGCACAGTTAGACTTTATAAAGAGTTATAAAAATAATTTAGCTGTACAAACATCTTAGTGGCTGGTGAAATAAAATCTAATTGGAACAGAATAGAAAATAAAGTAATAACAATGATTTGCATCTATGTAAATATTTACCGTGTGATAATGGTGGATTTTAGATCAACTGGGGAAAGAATAGATTATTTAATTAATGCTGTTAGGAAAATTGGCTACTTAGAAGGCAAGGCAGATCATTACTTCAGTTTGTATGTAGGAATTGATTGCAAACTGTGGCCTATAGGTCAAATCTGCTTCACTGCTTGTTTTTGTAAGTGAAATTTATTGACACACAGGTGCGGCCATTCATTTACATATTATTTATGGTGCTTCTGCACTAACACTGGCAGGACTCAGTAGTTGAAACAGAAACAGTATAGCTGTAAAGCCACAAACGTTTACTATCTAACTCTTTATGTAAAGTGTTTGCTCATCCCTACCCTGTCACGTGGAGAACAGGAACTCGGGCTGCAGCAATAGCAAATTAACAGGAAATATCTCGTTCTTGATGGTTGGGTGAACATATATATATATATATATGTGTGTGTGTGTCCAATATATATATATCTTTGGAACAATTTTGGGAGTGGAAGGAATGCCCCGAGCAGGCAAATATTGTAAGTGTAGATACCTATCATGGATCATTCAGAATTAGACTGGAAAGGGAGAAATGTAAGACAGTGAGTCGAGTAAGATTAGAGTTAACCAAGTTAAAGGGAATGATAGAAATCAGTGTTAGTAAAAGCACAGTCTTCTCCCAGTAGCCAGGAGCTTTGTGCCTCTTAGTGTATCTTTAGGTACTTTCCATAGGAAATAGTGAATCAGTTGTTCTCAGCCCCCTACCAGACAGAACGCTCTTTATTACGCACTGTAAAAGCACAGGCAAAAACTCAAGTACTTCTTGAGCCGTGCGAGGGACGGAATAGATGTAAGACAAGAACAGAATGTTCAACTCTAATGAGTGGGTAAGGACATGAGAAGACTGGTAGCTTGGGTATTGGAAATAGTGGAGAATGGCCGACTAGAAGGAACAGCTGTAATTAAGTGCAGATCTGAGGAGGTGGCAGGGAAACGGTGCCTTGCAAGTGTGACTTAGCAACGAGCTGGCTACTAAGGGCTCTAATGAGGACCGCAGAGTGAAGGTGCTCTTGGGGAATGAGACCTGGGTAATCAGCTTGTTCGTGCCCATCTGTGAGCTTTCCATGTGATGAAAAGCAAGGGAGGCAGGAGGTAGATTGGCCCCAGGGCTGCTCTTCAAGAATGTCTCATCCCAAATCACTGCTTTCTGGTCTGGAAGGGATGCTCTGAACTGAGCACCTGGAGAGCAGCTTCACAGATATCAGCCCTTGGGACTCTAAGCATCTTTTTCTTGTTACTTGGAGGATAAGGACCAGGCCATGGACCACTGATTAGACAAACAGCTGGCCTCATGAAGGGGTGTGTAAGTTTGGCTGCCTTTGAGGATGACACTATAGGGCAATAGGTATGTATCAATTGAACAAAAAAAACCTGACTTCCTACTGCCAAAGGATGCAAAAACTTTGGCTCGGGAAGACAAATTCGCACCCCTGGTGAAAGGCTCCCACCCTCTGACAGACACATGCAGTGCCTTCATCCTTACAGAATGAGCCGCAGTTTGTCTTTCTCATGTTAGCAAACGTCTTTTCAAGTTGGGCCTAACCTCCCTTAGTTATAAGGAAGATAACTAACGCTTCCAGTTAGGTCGTTAGAATGACAGAGTTGGGGGGTTTTAATGAATCCTTTAGTCCAGTGCTTTTAAGGACCTGGGAATCTGGGAAGGAAGAGTTGTCCTTGAACCACTTTTAGGATTTCATGATGCGTGTGCAACGATGTGCCTAAGCTACACAGGTTCAAAGAAATTTCAAGTCCTTTGGGTTAGAGTTTGAATGGAATTGACCCAGTGAATAAGGTCATGACTTCATGCTGCTCAGAAACCCAAAGGGGGCGGTTGCTTTGATTAGGAGAAAATGGAGGAAGAGATTAATTTTCACTTCCTAAATGAAGCATTTTTGTAGTAGACAAGACTTTCACAACCGGATGTCCAGGGAGAAATACAGTCACCGAGAAGACTGAGAACCACCTGTCTTACCCATTGTAAGACCTGCATCCTGGGCGGCGCCTGTGGCTCAAAGGAGTAGGGTGCTGGCCCCATATGCCGTAGGTGGTGGGTTCAAATCCAGCCCTGGCTAAAAACAAACAAACAACCCCCCCCCAAAACCTGCATCCCTCCTTTTAATAGGTGATGAATCTTAGACCCAGAAATAAACAGGAAAAGGTGGCACAACTCAAGTTGTGGGAAACAGAAATAGCAGAATTTTCCTGCTGGGAGTCTGAGATTTCAAAGGGAGCCATGGGGAACACTAACTCAGGCTCCTGGATATCGGAGCTGCTGATAGGGGTGAATTGGCAACATTTACCAAAGACTCAACTATGTGCTGGGTGCTGTTCTGGAAACTCACACATCATTTCCATGAGTCCTCAGAGCAATCCTGAGAATTAGGGATTATTCCTCCAAAAGATTCAGATGAGGACTACGGGATGCAAGGTGTCCATGTGATCTTCCCAGGGTTAGGTAATAAGTAAATAAAGGAACTGGGGTCCACACTGAGGGTGCTATGGTCGGTCCCAGGGCCAATGCTCTGCCTACTATACCACCGACCTTGGGCTTTTCCTGGCTTCTGCTGACCTAGGGGCATGTGAGCAAAGCCTTCCTGGATGTCTTTTAGAGAAAGAGAAACCACTCGTGATGCATTTAAATGTGTCTGATCTCTTTCAGCTCTCCCCAGAAGCAACACAAGCCTGTCTGTCTGTAAATGTTGGATTAATGGATTTAATCTCTGTGGAAGAGAGAGATGCCGCTGTTCTGTGGACCTCTTGAATTCAGACCTAGAGCAAGTGGGAAAGACTTAGAAGGAAGCAGTTGTGATTTAAGGGAAGGTGGGACTTTCCCTACATTAGAGAAATGGAACTATTTCCCTTAAAAAGTTCCATGGACCAGGCAGGAGCCATTCTGGCTGTCAGCAAGACCCCTGTTTTCTAATCTGAGCATGGCAACACCCACTGCGTCTCTCCTAAGTCATGTTTTAACATTCTCAAGGTGAACTTGGTAGGTCCAGGGAAGGTCCTTGGGGTGTCACCTGTAGTGGCCTTCCCCTTAGCCAGAAGTTCACTGCTGCAGGCCTGTGAGAGACATTGGTGACTATGGCGTGTGGCTCCAAAGTCCCATTTGGTCTCCTGGTGAGCAGGCCTGCACCCATGTGTCCAGGATGATGGTGTGGGTGGAGCCTCCTTCCCACTGGTGTCATTCACGTGACCCCTCAGTCCATCATCTTTCCCCTTCTCCACCCTGCCCCCTGCCCTGGAAGGCTGACCAATGCCCTTAATGCCCTTTGGCTTCCATGTAGCTGGGAACTGGAGAAGGGCACCCTACTAAGGGCACCCTACTAAGCACCCTACTCTGGGTGCTTAGTCCCTTGACCCTCTCTGTGCAGTTGCCTTGGGTCAGCCATGTCCCTTGAACGGAGATCCCTGCTCCTCTCAAGGCCCAAGGGGACCTTCTCACCACTGCTCTTTCCCACTGGATTCTGGCAACTTTTCTTCCCTTATCGCTGCCATTCCCATCGCTGGCATGGCAACAACTGTTCTGTACCTGCCCTTGTCCTGACATCATCTGTACTTTGGTAAATGTTCCCTTTATTCACCGTCCTGGGATTCTGCTCACTTGAACCTGTCCAGAGTGACCCTGATGGGATCCCTAGACATCACCTAACTTGATCTTCATAAAAACTGGAGGAGATTGAGACTGTTAATGATCACCACCCTCACTTTGAAGATGAGGACACTCGGGCAGAGAATGGTGCTGTTGTTCCTGCCAGTGTCACTTCATTGGTTGGTAAGGGGCAGAGGCAGTTTGCATCCGAACTCTCTGTATTTTTCACTACTACATAGGGTGCCTACTTTCACTGCCTCTTTTCCAAGAAAGCATAAGACACAGGGAGAAAAAAAAAGGAAAATAAAAAGCAGACTGTGTAGCTTTGGAACCTGTTCCCAGACCCAAGACCTTATCTCTGCTCTCCAGATCTCACCACCTGAGAAGGTAATAATGATCCCACCACATGGGGGTGCAGGACTCCTGAGGGGTGAGCTAAGAGATCTGTAAAGAGGTCATTCCTTAGATACCTGAGCTTTTAACTCCTTCAGTTAAATTGAAACTTCATCCCCTATCACAGCTAAGGCTAAGGGAATGAATGCCTGCATCCCTCGCCTACGCTTTCTATTAAGCAAGAGCGGCTCCTCTTGCGCCCCCTAGAGGCCAGGAGATGTGAGGCTGGAACAGCAAAGGTGAGATCGGGAAGGAGGGGCACCCCAGCACCACAGACTTTGGGGGACATCTAGTTGGTCCTTGTCCTTCCCCACATGGCTCTTGTGCTTTGGAAGCATTTGCCCCAAGCCTGGCATCTGTTTCTGTGCTGCATTTTGCTGAGCTGTCCTCAGAGGGAGCGGTCACCACAAGGTGTTTCATTAGGTGTCTTAATAAGCTGTGTAACTGCAGCCTGCACGCCTCTCCCCCTGCGGAGCTGCTTTCTGTGTGAGGCAGGGAAGGGTGGATGGCTCAGACATAATTTGCATTGGCAGCAGGAATATTATTTTTGCATTATAAAGCCTGGTGAGTGACCTTATCAAAGCAGGGGAATGAGCAGGCAGCCTGGGAGTGGATACCCATGGTTCTGGGGAAGCACAGAGGCTGGGGCAGTGGGGGTGACAGTGGGAAGATGCTGAGTCCCTTGACCACCTGAACCGTCCCGGTGGCTGCCGGATCCCTGGCTTCCCCTACAGACCCCCGAGAGTTATCTTTATGTAGACACACTCTGGCCTCAGCAGGCGTTGCTCTCTTAGGACTGAGGACAAGGACTTTGTGTGTTCTTTGGGGGCACCTTTGGCTTAATTCTGAGCCCTGCTCCAGCTGGAGGTCTGATTCTCCACCTGCCCAGTTCATTGCTGTCTTCATTTCCTGGAGGCTGGAGAGGTCTCTGATTTCCTCTGGGATAATGTAGCTTGCACTTGACCATGCTTCATATACGTGCCATTTCTCCTGACTGGACTGTAGAACCCTGTTTGTGCTCGTCTCAGATTCATAGAAAATTCAGAGTCAGATTTTTCACAGGCCACATTCACATCCACAAGCACCCAAAGACCCTTCACATTAAGACAGGAGGATGGGGAACAGACTTATATACAATCACAGACCATTAGCCATGGAAAAGATGACCTTGGACAGCCAACAAATACAAAATTCCCATTTCACAGATGAGGCAACTGAAATCCAGAAGGGGACGTGACCTTATACTTTCCCCAGTCTGGACCTCTGTCCATTACGGCGATCATGGGTGATCACGCTGTAAGAGGCAGAAGAACAAGCCAAAAAGAATCATCACGGGGCTTGGAGTGAGCACTGATCTGCCTGTTGTGATGGTCTTGAGTCCCTTCACATATCTGGGCAAGCGAGGGGTAGGCTTCTTGATGAGCAAGTCGGCCCCATTTGGCCTGTGGGGGTTCTTTCATCCTTGCCTTCATCACATAGGGGTGGGAGCATAATGTGTTAGTTTTTGTCAATCAAAGCACCAACTTATTCCCTCTCAGAGGGCAGGGTCTTGAAGACCCCAAACTCAACTCTCACCTAGCAGAAAATCCTGGGAGAACATACCTAGGCAGGGAGTCTGTTTGGATAGTCATGGGATGGCAGGCAGGGACCAGTGGAGGCCTCCAGAGTGTGAAGCTTGTCAAATCCCAGTACCACTGTCTCCTTGCAAAGGGTCTTGCCCAAAATAGTGGCCCAGACTGATGCACGATTGAATGAATGGACCAATGGACACCAGAGCAGTATTAAGCTGACTCTGGACCTGTGGGAGGGACCCAGGACAGTGTATTTTGGTGAGTCGGGAGAGGGGAAGGGAAGTTATAGAGCCCTACTTGGCCATTGTCACCCGATAGAGTGACAGGGAGTGGTCAGCATGGATGCCCTCTGGGTCCACCAGGGGACTCTCCCACTGCAGGTACTTGCATTGGTTTTCTGCCAAAGATTTTCTGGACCACAAGAAAAATAAAAATGAACCATTGCTTCATTGGTCCTGCAGACAGGAGAAAGGACTTCTTGATTCAAGTGGTAAAGTGGCTTTATGGCGACAGTAATTTTGGCATCAGACTCATCTCTAAAGATGAGCTTCTGGTTCTCATTTTCCTTCTTCCTGCCTTTTGAATTTTACAGACTTGCTACCGTGAACCTGGGCTATTTTTTTTCGTCACAAAAAAATTAAAAGTTAAAAAAGACTTTTAATTCAAACACTGGTATTCTTCCTATTGTTAATGCTACAATGGCAACTGCCAAAGCTACCTTGTATGTTTTTGATGAGAATGGAGTGAAATGATAAATTTAACATGCCTGGCTCAGGGCCTGGTATGGTGAACCTGGCACTCACATTTAAGGTACTTCCCTCTCCTGTGCTCACCTGGACCGATGCTGCCCCATGACCCCAACACACACGCTTGATTGTTTTATTTTGAAATTCAGAGTTTTTCCTCATCACGGTCTATTGTTCTGACACATTTCATTCAGGTTGTTGATCGTAAAGTTTTCTTGGTCAAGTCTAAACTAAGATTTTACACTTAATACACTCCCACATAGTATTTTTTTCCTGGCCTGTTAGAGAATTTTCTCCCTAAGGAAGGAGATGTACCTTTCAAGGTCACTGTAAAGTGTTAATGGGTGGCCACATCTTCCCCCCATTTCCCTCCGATTAGCATGAGACATCAGATGGCTTTCGTCCAATCCGGAAGCTCATGCTCACCCTCCTAGGAATCAAAGCCATAGCCACGGGCGTGGTCTTCTTTAGGAGCGAGCTCTATCCCACCCTTCCCCCCACCTACATCCCCGTTATACCTGCCACATCCTCTATATTCCTCAAGTTGGATCCAGGCCACTGGAGGTTATCACCCTTGCCAGGTTCCTTCAGAGAAATGACAATTCGAGATGCTACCATCTGCCACATTTACCTGAATTACCTCAAGTTCTGGAGCTTCTGTGACCAAAAAAAGAAGTAATTCCTCGGGTTGATGTGTGACAGCTCTCTGCCTTGTGGCAGCTGCCCAAGAGGCTGTGGTGGGAGCAGCCAGTGTGCGGGCCATGAGGAACGAAGTTCCCCAGTGTTCCTGCAGAACCATGTTGACTCTGTGAGCCTGTCAGCACACGGAGGCTGTATGTCCCCTAAGATGGACACTGAGTAATTGCTTATTTACCCCCTGCCCGTGATCGTCTATCGGAGGCTATCAATAGCTGCAGCTTATGTTCCAAATCTCTTTGGGGAGCCAAAGTTTATCTCAGACAGAAGAAGCAAAACCCAAACCTTTGCTTGTGGCATCTTTAAGCCCCAAGTTCCTTTGGAAGGAGCATCCTCTATATGTGTATTTGGCAGGTGGAGACTTTGAGATCCAGGAAGCGAATTGCTTATTCAGAGTCACACCAGGCCTGATTAGGTGGGTGCTGTGGTCTGAATGTCTGTATCCCCCACAAAGGCATATGTCGTAACCTAATCCCAATGTGGTGATAGTAAGAGGTGGGGCCTTTGGGAGGTGATTAGGTCACGAGGGATCTGACTTCATGAATGGAATTAGTGTCCTTATAAATGAGGCTTGAGAGAGCCCTTTCGTCCTTTCTGTCATGTGAGGACATGTGGAGGGCCCCATCTAGGAAGGTCTGGCCCCCACCAGACACGGAATCTTCTGGCACCTTGATGTTGTCTTCCCAGCCTCCAGAACTATGAGCAATAGATTTCTGTGGTTTATAAAACCCCCGTTCTATTGTATTTTGTCGTAACTGTATGAACAATGGGCGTCTCAGCCCCGGCCTGGTAGAGTTAAGGTGCTTCCTCTTATAGAAGTGGCTCCTTTTTCCATGTCTTCTGGAATATTCTCAGTGTAGCCTCTGTAAAAACGACATCTAATGCGAGGAAGAAGGTCTAAAAACTTGGGTCTAGCTGCAGATGGAGAATACAGGACTTTTCTGATTCTGAGGATTTTCCAAACTATGGATCTTCTTCTCATAACAGTGTTTTGTGGCTGGACGCAGTGACTCACGTCTATAGTCCTAGCACTCTGGGAGGCCACAGCAGGTGGATCGCTTGAGCTCAGGAGTTTGAGACCAGCCTGAGCAAGAGTGATAGCCTGTCTATACTAAAAATAGAAAAACTAGCCGGGTGTGTTGGCTCAGGTCTACAGTTCTACTTACTCTCAAAGCTGAGGCAAGAGGATTGCACAAGCCCAAGAGTTGGAGGTTGTGCTGAGCTCTGATGCCACAGTGCAAGCAAGAGACTGTCTCAAAAAAAAAAAAAAAAAGATTTGTGCCAAATCTTAAGAGATACGGAATTGAGCTGGAATTAAAAAAAAAAAAAGAAAAATAATCAATGTGATGATTAGTACCAATGTGGCTCCTGTGCCATGCTGAGACCTCAGTTTGGGGCTGATGATGAAGTGGGTGATGGAGTGATGCCCGGGACATGTGGCCACTTGTGATGTGGAAGTAGAAGGCCTTCCAACCAAATTACAGTGTTGCAAGGAGAGTGTCAAACTTTGGCTTGTGCTGGAGCAAAGCTTTTTCCCTTTCCTTCCCAGATTCACAAATATTGAATTATTATCCACTAGCCATTCTGAGGATACCTATACATACCTTATCTCTTGTCGTAATAGTTCCCACAAGCTTAAGAACTAGATTCAGGTCAACAGTCTTTTATATATAACTCAGCAATTCAAGAAGCTATGAAAATGGAAAGTGGTTTTTTTTTTTTTAAAGTTTAGCTCTAAATTCACGTGGTTGCCAAGTCTGACCACTCTGGTATGAATCTGTCTATCATTTTTGTTTATCTCACATTGCGTGACTTTTCATATATTTCATTGTGGAAGTATTTATGTGTCTGAGCACAGAATGTCAGCCCAGTGCCCCCTAGGGCTTTTATATGGGCCCGTGTTACCTTGCTAAAAATCTGAATCCTTCCGAGTTCTGAAGTGCCTCTTATTCTGATCGTTTGTGATCAAAAATGAGGTCATGGATTATAATCTCTGTTTGAAAGTTGGGGAACAAGAACTTTAGAGAGGTTAAGTGATTTTCCCAAGGACATTCAGCTTGTGAATGACACATCCAGAGCTAAACAAATGGAAATTATGAAGGAGTTTTTACTCCTTGTTGGGACTGGTTCCTGATGATAGAATCTCTCATATATGAGCTACCTATGTAACAAGAGGCAGGGGCCAGGCCTGCAGTTGGATGGGAGATCTGCTTTGGGGTTGGGTCCTAGCTGGCAGGATTCTGGGGGGCAGACTGTAGTCTACCTCTCATGGAAAGGGGGCTTGGGAAACTTAACAGCCTGTCAGTGGTCTTGCCAAACAACTTAGGGTTGAGGTTCCAAAAACCAAGGACCCACTGACCTGGGGCAACAGGCTTTGAGTCAAGTGGCACAGACAATTCCATGGCCATTAAGGAGAAAGTCAGTGGCTTTGTGGACAGAAGGCCATGAAGGACCCCCTAAATATATGGGGTGCTGGGCTCCAAGTAGCAACTGATGTTGTGAGTGTGTTGTTTAGGCAATGGGCAGGCGGAGCTTGTAGGCTAAAGCTGTGGGGTTGCAGGCTCAGGGATTTCAACTCATTGTTTTGTGTTGAATTGTGTCTCTCTCCAAAAGATAGATTAAAGTCCTAAACACAGGTATCTCAGAATGTGCCCTTATTTGGAAATGGGGTCCTTGCAGATGTGATCAGTTTAGATAAGTCCCACTGGAGTAGGTGGGTTCCTAATCCCATATGACTGGTGTCCTTGACAGGAGGGAGCTGTGAGAAGACACAGACATACAGAGAGAATGGCAGGTGACAGCAGAGGCAGAGGCTGGGGTTACGTAGCTGCAAACCAGATAATGCCAGGGATTGCCGGTGAAGCACGAGTTGGCACGAGGCGAAGAGGGCTTCTCCCTACAGGTTCCAGAGGGAGCAGGGCCCTGCTGACCTTGGATTTGGACTTTGTGGCCCCCAAGCTGGAAAAAATAACTTTCCGTTGTTGTAAGTCACCCAGTTTGCGGTACTTTGCTATGGCACGTGCGGAGAAACTCGTATGCCCATGTACATCATTAGGCAAGTATGCTCGACCTCAGCTGGCATTCGGACTTCCTGGAGTTCTTGTAAAAAGTCCCATTGCCCCAGCTGTACCCCAGTCTATTTCATAGGATTTCTTAGGGGTGGTCTCAGGTATCAGGATTTTTAAAGCTCTATTTGTGATTTAAAGCCAAGTTTGAGAACCACGGAGAGTCTGATTAATTTTTTTTTTTTTATTAAATCATAAAGATACTACACAAGCTGTCCAGTTCCTGGTAGTAACTGAGCACTGGGGAAGCCTGAGGCCTGCTTCCACGCCACACCTCAGGATGTCCCAGGCCATTCTTCTCAACCCACACCTTTCTCTTCTCTGCTTTCAGCCTGCAGGGCTCGGGAAATAGCTTCTTCTCACTGTTTGTAAAGCCTGGCACACAGTGAGTGCTTTGTAAGAGCTCCTCATCACTATTTCTCCAACTACCCTTTCTCTCTTAAAGCCTCACTTTCTGGAGGGCTACCCCAAAGTGTTAGGATTTTATCATCCTGGCTCAAAAAGAAAGCCGTTTCTCATTATGCGTGAAAACTGAGCTTTACTTTCTTTTAATTAAGGCTTTTTTTTTCTTGTCCTTTTTTTTTTTCTCAATTTGCCTGAGAGCTAGATCATGTGAAGGGCACTTTTATTTTTTAAAGAGCATGAACACAGAGTGAGCGTGGCTGAGTTTCAGAGTGACATTGAGAGAGCTTTTCGCTCTGAGAGTAAAGAGAGGCTCTGAATCCTGCCCTGGGTAGGAAGGGCTGCTGGGGGTCAGGGAGGCCGTGTGGGGTAGAAGGTCCCCGAAGGCACACAAGAGGGGTCCACGTATAGCATCTGGCCTTCCTCTGCCCTGTGGATCCTGCTGGTGTTCTAAGCTGGTTGGAACACAGGAAGAAGGGAGTTAGATCGGGCCTACCCTCCAGGAGCTCACAGTCCCGCAGGGGACACAGCCAGCACTGGCTCCAGGGCCAGAGGTGCAGGAGCTGAAGTCTAGCCAGTCCAACCCAAAGCACGGGCTATTGTATACATGGGGGCTGACCAGGCAGCCAACACTGGCTGGTGCCCTAGGCACTGGGGAAAAGATGGGAAAGGGGAGCTGGTGCCTGTTTGTATTCGACCTGGAATTCCCTGCCGAGGAGGTATAGATGCCCACCACAGAGAAGTGGGAGGTGACTGGAGCTTTAAAATTAGGGGAGGGACATGACTGATTTTTATACTACATCACTTCTGATTCTCTCCTAGTTCATTGATGACAGCCCAGCTATTCCCATGATAATGATAGGACCACAGAGGTCATGGCATAGCCCCTTTGATCCAGGACCCCCTACAAAGCAGGGCTCCCCAGCCAGTCCTCTGGTGTTCAGAGTGTTATGCTGATGTCAGGGAAGGCACCTCCCTCTGTGTCCAGCTTCCCAGACCCCCAGTGCCAGCCTGGCCAGCTCATTCTGGGGATTCCAGGTTAAGAGGGTGCAAAGAAGGACAAGGACTCAAAATGTGCTGTTCCCTTGGGCAACAGACTGGCTTTTATTTGCAGATTTCATTTTATCTAACAGTTTAAGTGAAGGCCTGGTGCTCTGAAGCTGCCACCTAGATTGGAAAATGCGTTTGGTTGTCCTGTTTACTTCCCTGAGCACACAGATGTACCATCTACCCAGGGTACACACACGAGCTCCCAGAGTCGCTCTTGACTCCTGCCTTTCCTCAGGCTCCAGCCTTCTCGTCCCGTCCCAGTCTAATAGATGAGACATCTACCAAAAAATGTCTAAGTTAGGGCCAGGAAATAAGTGGCCAACTGGGGAGTCACACCTGGGTCTGCCTGGTCCCAAGGCTTGGCTTAGCACCTTGTATGTTGTTACCGTTCCTGCCTGTAGCTCTGGGAACCACATGCTGGCCTGTGCACAGGTCTGAGAGCTCAAGGACTTGAATTTCCCCAAAAATGTGGTCTTTCTTTTCGTATCAAATGCTCTGCTTGGCTCTGCCTCACCAAGCTTATAAGAAGTCTTCTGATCTAGGAAAGATTTGCAAGAAATAGAAATGTCCAAGGGCTACCATTTATTCAACAGCTGGGAGCTCACAGACCAAGCGGTGACAATGAATGAAGTCCCAGCAGTCATTTATACTGGGTCTGGGAACCTCTCTCCTGGGAGGTGAGTTGGGGCTCTTGCCTCTAGGCCTGGGCAGCAGGAAGCTGGGGTGACCTGTTCCTGGAGGCTTCCTTACAGATGGCCGAGGTGGACACAGCTTCTTGGTGTCAAATTCTAGACCTAGAGAGAGCTGGCAGACCCCCAGCCTTTATCTTACAGGTGGGGAAACTAGGTTGGGGGAGTGGGACAAGCAGAGAGGTCTGTCCTATTCAAATTCCTGTTTTACAAACCTTTGTTGTGCACGCTGAGGCCCCCACTTTCTAAACACAGCATTTCTTCTTAGTAAGACATGTGTTTCTATTACGTTTTGACTGATTAAGAGGGGAGAAGTATTTTCTGCTCTTGTTTACACTCTCTCTGTCTCTCTCGGCTTCCAACCGATGCTTGAGGTAGAAAGTTTGGGAAATATAGGAATCTGTAGAGCATGAAATGAAAATTATCTGCAAACCAAATAATGATCGAAGATAACCATGGTTAATAATTTGGTATCGTTCCGTTTCTTTTTTCTTTATTTTGGTAAGAAAAAGGATGTTCTTGTTGAGAAGAGAGTTTTTAAAGTATTATATGCTACAAGGTATACAGCGTTCCTGTCCCCCATTCTCTCTCCCCTGAGGCATCCAGTCTCACAAACGCAGTCTGCTAGTGTTGATTTTGTTTGCACAGTATCTACAGCCTTCTCTGGAAGCTTCCTTAAACTTCCCTTGCCCCCCACAAACATTCTCGTACCCCTGTGTGCTTCCCTCCTTCATCTTCCCAACAGAGTTCATCATCCTTTGGAGGTAAGTCAATCTTTAGGGTTGGCCGCATTTAACTTTATCAATATTATTTACATCGGAGCTGGGAGGTAGTGTATTATGATTATGTTTCCTGTCCCACTTTCCTGTCATAGAGTTAATACCTACCCTGTTTCATCGACTACTTAGTTTTCTTGTTTTTGGACACTAAGATTGTCTAACGCCCCCTCAGAAGTGATATTCTCACCTTTTTATGTTCAAACTGCTTGGGATATTTATTGATTTCATTTCTTTTCTCCCCTTGCAGTCAGTGCAGAAGTGCTTAGGCACTTCCAAATTCCCAGGTTAACCTGGCTTGTGTTTTCTTTAGACCCTAGACATAGCGGTTGCCCTGGGATTTTCTGTTATCACTCTTGTTTTACCAGGCCCCACGAATTCTTTTGTTGGTTTACTTTTTCATTGTATTAAAGCATTCTCAGAGCTTTAATATCATTTTAAATGTTTAACAATGTTTTAAATATCTTACATGACAGATAATTGTTTGATTTTATCTATACATGTGGTTGATAGTTTGGCTGGGTATAGAATTCAAGCAGGCTATACTTTTTCCTCGGAATGACTATCTGTTTATTGACATAGAGTAAATTTCACTTTTTGTTATATAGTTACATGGGTTTAGACAAAAGTATCAAATCATGTAGTCATCACTGACTAGAGTGATCAACCCTCCAAAAAATTTATGCCATATTGACCCTTGGTAGTCATCTCCTCCCATCCCTACTCCCTGCTCATATCAGCCACAAATATGTTTTCTGACCCATTAGTTTTGCCTTGTCCAGATGCTTTAAGAATAGAAACATAATATGAAACCTTTTGAGTCTGATTTCTTTCACTTCGAGTAGTACACTTGAGATTCGTTCATGTCGTGGTATGTGTCACTAGTTCATTCTTTTACTCCTGAATAAAATTCCTATTGCATGGATCTACCAGAGTTTGTTTATATATTCAGCACCTGAAGAACATTTGCATTCTTTCTTGCTTTTGGTGATTAGGGACTACTCTACTATAAACATTGGCGTACAGAGTTTTCTATCAATGTAAGTTTTCATTTCTTTGGGGTAAATACTAGGAGGAGGATTTTGCTGGGCTGTGTAAGTATATATTTGACTTTATTAAAAAAAAAAAAAACTGACAACCTATTTTCCTAAATGGTTGTACCATTTTGTAAACTTATGAGAAATGTTTGAGGATTTTATTCATTCTATCTCCTCACTAGTACTTGGTATTATCTTTTTTTCTTTTTAAAAATTTTAGCCATGCAAATACATGTGCCGTAGATTCCTGATTTTAATTTGCATTCCTCTAATGAGTAATGATGTTGGAAATCTTTTCATATTGTTTTCTGGATTTTTTTGTGATATGTTCACATCTTTTGGCATTTTCAAAAAAGTGTGTTGTTTCTTCTTATTGAGAGAGTTTTGAGAGTTCTTGATATATTCTGAATATAAGCATTTTCAAATGCTTGATATTTAAACTGTTTATGTCTAGTTTATGGCTTTCCTTATTATTATTATTATTATTTTTTAGAGACAGAGTCTCACTTTGTTGCCCTTAGTAGAGTGCCGTGGCATCACAGCTCACAGCAACCTCCAGCTCTTGGGCTTAGGCGATTCTCTTGCCTCAGCCCCTTGATAATCTCTCTCTCTCTCTTTTTTTGACAAATTCTCTTAGTTGTCTTTTGGATTGTCTAGGCCAATACTCTAATTTTCTTACCCCTTTTCTTCTTTTTTCTTTGCTTCCTTTTCTTGTTCTGCTTTCTAAACAATTTCTTCAGTTTTATCTTCTAAGCTTTCTGGTTGTAATTCTTATTTATGCTTTCATATTTTTAACAACTGAGAGCTCTCTTTTGGTTTTAGGAAATGTTCCTTTTTTATGAGCTCTTATTCTTAGGTGAAACATCTTATACATATTTTTAAAATACTTTAAAAAATTGTCTGTTGTTTTCCCTCTGTGCTTTTTGTTTTGATCTCTTCCATTCAGGTCAGAGGTTTCTCAAATGCTGGTTATCACAGGCACTAACATGCTGAGGGTGTGTATTGGATGGTAGGTGGCTTGTTATCTGACACTTCTTAACCACATGGATATAAGGCATTAAACTGGCTTTTTTATTGATGACCATTGGGATGATGAGACTGTAGGTCTTTTCTTCTTTATCTGGTCAGTTTTCACAAAGGTCAAGCTTCTGCACTCCTGAAGATGGGGGAGCATTACAAAAGGCTGGCTCCCAGTGTTTACAGAGCTGAGTGGGGATGCTCTCTCTATTCAGTGTGCTGGTGTCAGTAGTTCACCCCTGGTTTTGTGTAGTGCCTTGCCTGCTCTCAGCAGATCACCACATCCTCCAAGCTAGATCCTCTCTGTTTGATGTGTTGTGGTGACTACATTTTAGTCTTGTGTAGGAATTGAGAACTATCATGTACCTGCATGACAGATGCAGATGGGGATGTGGGAGGACTTAATATTTCTCATTTCAGGATTTCAGGGAATCCTGCATTCAACCCTGTCTGTCCCTACCTTTGGAGAAAACCAGTGTCTCTGATTTCTGGATCTTCCTGGTGTTGGATGTGTTGAATTGGCTGTATCCTGCTTCCTTATCTAATTGACACGCTGACTTCAGGGTTCTCTGCTCTGCTCAATCCGTTAGCATTTGTTCAACCATTTTTCTTGTTCCAAAATGTTGCTCTCTCTCAATTGCTGCCATTTTCCTTCCCATCCTCTTGGTATATGTGGATTCGTTTATGTCTTTTTAATTCATACACCGTCATTTTTGTGAGAGTTGGGGAGAAAAATGGAGGTCAATGCATGCAAATCTATTATGCTTAATTAAGAGTTGATCTCTTCTCAAGTCTTTTTTTGATAGATATAGACTACTACTGTACCCATAAAAACATGTCACACACACATATATTAGCTATATATATATTTATACACATATATTACCAATAGGGAACAAGCTATAAATACTTTTAGATGACATTTTGCTCATTTGAAATTCTATCCCTAACATTTTTATTGAATATCCTTTAATGTTTTCATGAATTTTTACATTAATTAAGTTATAGACTATCATGTAATTACTTATTTCATCATGTCTTTACTCTCGGGCGTTGCAGTTGCTTCCAGTTTATCACTGTTATAAATAATAACTGTTGCAAGATTTTTCACATCATTGTTAGGATTTCTAATTATTTCTGAGATATCAGGATTTTCCAGTTGATAATGTGAGTTAATATTGTATGGGGCTCATGTTGTGTAATATACAACACGACAAAGTGATATATAGTGTTTGATTACCCCTCAGAAAATCTTTATGCCAACTTGTATGTAGTTCAAGCCTCAAGTGATGTTCACGGAACCTTTGCTAATGTTAGGAATTATCACTGTTTTAAAATCTCTGCTAATTTGATAAGAGGAAATTACACTGCGTCGTATCGATTTGGATTTTCTTTATTACTTGCACAGCCGACCACATTTTTTATATTTTGTCCTCTGTGAATTATCTGTTCATGCATATTTTTATATTTTCTGTATGTGTTTATAAGATCTTTAATGGAGTAAGGCTATTCCTCTTTACCTGTTACTCATATTCAAACATATTTTTATCAGTTTTGATGTGCTTTCAGAATGTTTGATGTCTCTGATGAATAGTTTTAATTTTTATGTTGTTTATTTTAGAAAACTTTGTATCTTCTTTTGCTTTTGGACTTCAAAGGTTATTTTCCTACCCCCACATGGGAGTAATATTGTCCTATATTTTCCTAGATCTTTAATGATTTGATTATTTCCATTCTTCATGTTCAAATTTTTATAGTTATGAATCACTTAATTGGCCAATTAATTAATTCCGGTTCATCTTGCGGATAGGAATCTGAGCCTGTTGTTTTCAAAATACTGTAGTTAATCAGTATTCTGGAACCACAAATTAATAGTCTAGCCTTTCTCCACTCATTAGACGGGGACCATTATCATCAAACACATTTTCTTATAGGCTCTATTGATGTTCTTTGTTCTTGGTGTCATTAGCCTATCTGTATTTATGTCAGTACAACACTCTTTTAATTATCCTGGCTTTACCAGGTATTTAATACTTGGGAGGATATCCCCTTCTCCTTGCATTTTACTGACAAAGCCAAATAAGAAATGTGGCTCCTTGTGCCTCCTTTCAGACGATCTTTAGAATTACTTTGTCAAGTACCAGAGAACTCCTCTTGGGTTTTATTTGACTTGCAAATATTGTACAAATTATTTTTTGTGAGAATTTCCTTCTTGACTTCAGTGAGTCTTGAGATTTAAAATCATTACGTGTTATCTTCCCTTTTCCAGGATTCTTTTATGTCCATCTGTAAAGTTTTATGGGTTTCTTCATCTGGCCCTCGCACATCTCTGTGTAAGTTGATTCTTAGGTATTTTCTACTATTGAGATTTAATTTATTTCCTGTTAGAGGTTCCAAGTGGTTATTGGTGCTATACATGCATAGGAAAGCTGTCATATTTTACCTATTTATTTTTTTTGACCACTGACTTTACTGGATTCTTTTATCAGTCCTGCACATTTTTGAGTTGGTTTTCTGAGTATTCCATCATATCATCAGGCAAACAATGGTAATTTTATCTCTTACATGTTTATCCTATAAAGACATATCTTTCTCCCTCAGTCCGTCTTTTTCTCTTTCCCTTTTAATTTTATGGCTTAGAACTTGCAAATCGATGTTGAATAATATTTTTATAACCTTGTTCCATTCTTGGATTTAATAGAAATGATTTTAGTGTTTGATCCCTTTATGCGAGGTTGTGTTTTGGCTTCAGATAGGCATTGCTATTCTAAGGTAGCATTCTTCTCTGTTTATAAAACTGATATTTTTAAAGCCAAGAATGTCGAAAAAATTTTACCAAAAGTGTCTTCAGCAACAATAGATTAGAGATTGTTTTTCTCACCTTCGTCCTGCTGAAATGATAACATATAAATGGGTTTCACATTTTCAAGCAAGGCTTTCCATTCTTGGAATAAGTGTACTGTCTCTGAATATCCATACATTTCTTTTTCATATCCTAATTAGTTTAATTCAGGGAGCATTTTGTGTGTGTGTATGTACATATTTATAGGTGAGATTGTTCTGTAGTTTTTCTGTATCATTTCATTTTTTAAAATGTTTCCACAATTTGTTAAACCAAAAAGCAGGCACGGTTAAGATATCAAATAGCTCAGAAGGGCTCATGTTGAAAAGCCACCATATGCTGCTTGGTTTCTCCGCCTCCCAGATCCTACTCTCACGGGTCATCCCTTTCTATTTTTGTTCCTTGATGATTGTCCCTACATGTGTAAGTGGTTTGCTTAAAGTGCTTTACTTGACTTATTAACTTTGGATGTCATCTACCAGCTTTCTGGTAAAAGAAATGAGGACTTGCCCTTTCAATCTCCCTCTGCCACTCATTCTATTTAGAGTTTTTACTGTTTGTGCCTTTAACCGATGATCTTTGCAAATTTAGATGCTCTGCGTTTAAGTCTCTATTTCTTGCTCCAGGAGCCGTCAGTAGTGTCTCCTGGGTGGGGTGAGGAAGTTGCCGGAGGTGCTTACCATCCTAGCCACCTCCCTTTCCTCTGTTGCCAGCTTTGTCTTTATTCCTTTGTGGCCAAGGCTGGTAACTCTTAGATTTTCTCTGTAACTGTTCTCGCCTTCCATGATTGATCAGTTTCGTGATTCTGAAAGTTGAAAATGCATGCAGAGCTCTTCCATCATTCTGTCCTGTAAATTGCTTCATTGCAAAGCCAAAGCATGCGCCAGGGTCATATTTTCTTTTCTGCTGGATTAAGGCATATCTTCAGTTACCTCTCAAAGGAGAATGTTCTTGCTTTCAAGGTTGAGTGGGTTCCTTCTTTCGCTTGCATTCCACTATTTACTTTGATCATTATCTGAACCATCAACTCCTCTTATTTCATGAAAGACATCACTCACTTCCAGGACCCCCTGCCTTACTGTTTGAGTTGTTGTTGGCTATTTTTCATGGCTGTCACCATCTCAGATGTCCTTTTGTAACTAGTATCATTGACTTCCATCCAACAAGGAAGAATTTTTTTTTCTGCCAGCCTCAGCTTTGGAAGTTTTTTCACTTTATTTTAGTTATTTTTATTTTTTCACTTCCAAATACACTTTTGGAGGCTTGCTTAAGCCTTCTTTAAAATTAAATAAGAGAAAATACAAAAATTAAAAATTTTCTGTCCAAACAGGACTATGTTTTCATGTAATCTTGAGAAAGAGTATGTGGGAAGTGAAATTTTTAAAGGTCTTATCTGACTCAAAATGTCTAGGTCAGATTTAGTTGATAGTATTGCTAGGTATACAGTTTCTGGCTAAAAAACATTCTTCCTTAAAATTTTGAAACGATAGTGACCTTTTCTTTTAGGGTTCGAAGTGGTTGATAAGAAATCCTTCAACTGAGCCCCCCTCTGGTCCTCATAGTTTTCATGAGCTTAAACATGTTTTCAACAGTTTAAAAAATTAACTTATGATAATTTTAGAGACCTTAAGAGATAACTATTAACTATCAATGGTCAATTTGCTCTTTTGGACTGAAAATATGTATTTAATTGTCACGCCCTCCTTCGTTTTTGGTCTTAACATCAGGCTTTGGCGAACTTCCTAAAATGCGTTGGAAAACAGATAATCACTAAGTTTGGAGGTGGCAAAATTTTTCCCTCTTGGGCTGAAGCAAATGGTACGAACCTGGTTCCCTTTGCTGGGTATCAGTGTCTCTGATTTCCACCATGGTTCAGACTTTGCTTCCTCCCTTGGATTTGACAATGGCTTTAGCTTCAGGTTAAAACTCACGTCTCCACTTAGGCATCTCTCAAAGCCTCAGCCCCTTCAGGCCAGTTCTCTGTGCGATTACATCCTCTACTCAGAGTTGTTTTGAACAGAGGAAGACACAGCTGACCAACACATATAATTCAACAGGCCCTACTCTCTCTAGTTGCTGAAAAGGAACATATTGTGTGTGCTTTTCCTTTTCCAAGGCTTCAGTGCATTCAGGAGTGCTATTTCCAAAGGACCTGTTAGGAAAGCATCAATAAATGATTAAACTTTATGAGACGTTCCTTGTGGGAGAAGGAGAAAGTATCCACTTCAGAGCAGGCAACTGAATATTAATATCAGACCTTTATTTTTCAGTGTCCCTTCTCATCTGTCCTCCCATTGCTTTTCTTTTATTTAACTCTTCCTTTTGCTTACGCGGCATTTGCTCTAGCTTGCTCTGTTTTGTCTCTTCTGTTGTATTTTTTCTTTTCTCAATTATGGAAAACAGGTAAGCTTTGCTCCCAGCTTCCCTCCATAAGCTCACATAGTTAAACCCATCTTGATGGGGAGCAAAACAAGGAAGCTTCTGATTGATAGATTCTTTCCCTTAAGACATGAATAAAAATATTTCTTAACTTGTGATGTTTATTCAAGAACTCTCTTGAATGGCATGCTTTTCATTATAGCACGCTTGTGTCACCCACCTCCTCATGAAACATGGCACTGAAGATGGCAGTCATGGCGTTTGTCTCCTATGTATAAAATAAAGTGAATGGTGTGCGTGACTCCTAGGATTCCTTTCAGTGCTAACATTTTATAAGGCTATAAATTTGATAACTAAGTTCATTACCACAGAGTAATAGCAGCTCATTCATTCACAACTACATTTATTGAAAACTTACTCTTCATATAAAATTTGAGAGCTTACAAAGCAATTTACATATATTAACTAATTTAGCACTGCTAAAATAATCCATGAGTTCAGTATTATAATTATTATCCCAACTTACATATGGAAAATGTGACTCTCCTATTCCGGTTAAGCTCATAGATAGAAACCGCATTACAGAATTCCTCTTGCCCAATACTTAATAACTTGAGCAAACAAAAAAAAAAAAGAAAAGAAAAAATAGATAAAATTAGCAACAACATTGAAACAAGGAAAGGAAATTATCATATGCAAACTTTTTTTTTTTTTTGGAGACAGAGTCTCACTTTATGCTGTGGTGTCATAGCTCCCAGCAACCTCAAACTCTTGGGCTCAAGTGATCCTCTTGGCTCAGCCTCCAAGGTAGCTGGGGGACGACTGAGGAGGTGGGGGACTACCGAGGAGCTGGGACTACAGGCACCCACCATGACCCCTAGCTAGTTTTTTTTTTTTTTTTTTTTTTTAGTAGAAATGGGGTCTTGCTCTTGCTGAGGCTGGTCTTGAAGTCCTGAACTCAAGTGATCCTCCTCTCTCAGCCTCCCAGGGTATTAGGATTACAGGCATGAGCCACTGCGCCTGGTCTCAAAATGCAAACTGTAAGCCCTAAATAAGGAAAGAAACAGAAAATACTGGAGCGATGTGGAGTACCGCCAGGCTTCTAACACTTTTTTCCCAGCCACCAAAACACTTGTTAGTAAGAACGTCCTGAGGTTTCTCATTAGTACCCAAACATCAATTGACTGTGTAGCATTAGCTTTTCCTTTCTTTATGTGATTAAGGAATAAGAAAAAATGGCCTGGGGTCAGGAATAGAAACAGGCAATGGAGGAAGATATGGAAACGGTTAACTTTCTCTAAAGGTAACAAAATTTTCAGGACTACAAATGAGACTGGGTAAATTATACTGGGAAAATAGGGACTAGATCCTAGGAAAATAGGGACTGTTTCCTTGGAGGAAGAGCGAACCCCTGCAGGTGGATGGAGTGAGTGTGGGATACTTCACAAAATCTAGGAAGAAGGAACAGTGTCCTGTATTCAAACCACGAGCTGAGCTCTCCTCCCTTCTCACGGTTTCATTATGCTCCAGAAATCAGGCAGAATAAAGGAGACTGCAAGCTTTATCTTCAAGTGGAAACAAACAGTTCCCTGATGTGGTGAGAAGAATCAGGGGTCACCAATGCTGTGTGTCACAGCCAATAGAATGTCACGTTGGTGCCACGCAAACAGAGCCACCGAGGCAGAACAAGAGGGTGAAGAAATGCCATAGCGACATGAAAGCGTGCTACAAATAAAAACAATAGACTGAGAAGGAAGGAAGGAGGGAAAGAAAGAAAGAGAAAGTCAGGAAGGAAGGAAGGAAGAGGACTAGAAAAAAAGAAATAAGGCAGGAAGGAAAGCAGGAAGACGGCAAACAAGCTGGGGCCTGTCACACGCGAGAGGAAGGATTCTCAGGAGAAAAGAATGCAAGTTAAGGGACAGAAGTAAATTACTCACAATTACCTCACTCTACAGAACAGTGTTCTTCGAACTTTTTTATCTCTCGGCGCACTTGAACCTGTAGTTAAACTTCCACGGCACCCTTAAATCATGTTGGTTAAAAAAAAAAAAAAGGAAAAATAATATACTTACTGTGCTTTGAACTTCTTTTGAAAATAATTTAATTAATGATCTTTAAAAATTGTGCAGCACACCCAGGATGCTCCTGTGGCATCACCAGGGTGCTGGGGCGGACCGGCTGAAAAATCACTGGGCCAGAACACAGGCGTTCAAGGCTGATGGGGCACAGGTACAGCATGTGATTAATAGGTCCCAAAGGAAACAGACTGAGGCCCCAAATAGCATTAGTAGGATTAAGAGCCCATAAATAAATTAATGAACAGCAAAAAAATTGAAACAGAACAAAAACAAAATAGAATGTACGTTGCTGGAAATAACGTGTAGAGGAAAGTCTTGACCGGTAGATGAATGCAGGTGAAATAGAGAGATAAGGGTAGTTAGGGGAAGATTGACAGAAAGATAGCTAAGGAGAAAAGGAAATCTATTCTAAGATTTAAACATATAGATATGTGATATAAAGGCATGTATAGATGTCACACTTGATTTATTAAAATATGTAACATAATAGGGCTTCATTTAATTTATAAGAAGAGATTCTTCTCCAGTTGACTATCCATGAAACACCTTTTTTTATTTTTGGAGTTTTGGGCCCAGGCTGGGTTTGAAACCACCACCTCTGACATATGGTGCTGGTGCCCTACTCCTTTGAGCCACCCAATGAAACACCTTTTTCTAAAGAGGTTTACTTGCATCAATTTTAAATAACAATTTGAAGTCAGTAAGGTTATTATCCCCAATTTATAGATGAGGAAAGAAAGACATAGTTAAGGAAGTTGCCCAAGGTCACATAGCTAGGATACAGGGTGGCCGTAAAGTTCATGTGCAACTTAAATGGTTGTCTATTTTAAATCGCATACGAACTTTATGGCCAACCTGTATGTAACACAACTGGGATGTAAGAGAGTAGAATTATGCTGTTCTGCCTCTGGATAGAAAAAATTTCCTGAGTAGAAAAATAACTAAATTTGTAGATGAAAAGACCACATATTACAAACAGATGCGCCATTTTGTCTGCCCACCAGAAATAAAGGAGGTTCCAGTTTCTCCCTATCCTCCCAACGCCTACTATTGTTTAGGGTTGGGACTATGGGATTCCTCTTATAACAAATATCTAGAATATGCAAGATCATAGAGACAGAAAGTGGGTTAGAGGTTACCAGCCTGGAGAAGGGGAGAACGGAGAGTTCTGAATGGTTACAGAATTTCTCTTAAGGGTGATGAAAAAGTTTTGAAAATAGACATTGGTGGTGCAAAGGATTGTAAGAGCATTTAACACTACTGACTAGCACTCTTAAAAGATGGTTAACAGTTTGATGAAAATATTTCAAATTGTATATAAAACCAGCACATTGTACCCCATGACTGCGTTTATGTACACAGCTATGATTTAATAAAAAAAAAATGGTTGACATGTCAAATTTTTGATTTTGTGTTAAATGTTTCAAAATAATAATAATAATAATGATAATGAGGCAATATGTTCCAGGAACATTTGGTATAGAATGCTATGCCAGGACATATCTTAGTTAAGCTATCAAAACTCAGGGTAAAGAAAGAATTGCCCAGTTTTTCAGGTACAAGAATGCTGTCCACTAGGAAAAAGCAAAATTGGAGTGTTTAGACTTTCCTCCAGCAGCAGCCAGCAACAGAAGATAACAGAATGATATCTAAAAGATCAGAGGGAACAAAGGCACCACTCAAGGATATCACAGAATACAAACCCAGCAAGGAATTGTTGTCAAGAATAAATGTACTCGGGCAGTATTTCGTCCATGAGAGCTTGAAAAAATACTTAATCACAAAATCAACTAATTAAGAGTGAAGAAAAATAAAAGTGTTATGAACGCAGGGGTCGCGGTGCAAGGATTGATGACAAGTAGTCAAACATGTAAATATAGAACTCACAACAGACAACTTGGGCCACCGCCGTTATAGATGAGGATGGAAAGGTTATAAATCCAGGCAGTGTAACAACAGCAGCCACCAACAATTAAAATAGAGAAATCAGTAGATAGAGGGGTAATGGAAGTGTGAGGGTGCTAATGCCATCTCTCACAGCGTGGAGTCATTAAATAAGTTTCAAAGCAAAATAAATTTAAAAAATGACATAATTGCTCCGAACTCTTAATTCTCTCTTCACAATCTGTACTCTTAACCTTAACGGGATCTTTTGATAAATATCTCCCGGTGAAGAAATAGCTGAAAGTCTAAATTTTCTTCCATTTTCTTTTAATTTCCTTTTTCTGCTAATTAGAGGAGAAAACAAATTACAGTGTTTAAAATTTCTAAAGGAGCCCATGCTGTTTTATCCTGCACTCAACAATACTTACTTCTGTCTATTCTTGTGTCCACTCGCCCATCCATCATCTGTCCATTTGTCTGTCCTTTTGTGTATATATATTTAGTAAGATACTTGAGTGGCCCCTGCCTATACTCTTAACACTCTGGGAGGCTGGGGTGGGTGGACTGTTTGAGCTCAGTCGACCCCGTCTCTACTAAAAAAAAAAAATTAGCCAGGCATTGCGTCAGGCACTTGTAGTTCCAGCTACTTGGGAGGCTGATGCAAGAGGATCTCTGAAACCCAGGAGTTTGAGGTCGCTGTAAGCTATGAGGATACCATGCAATGCAGTCTATCCTGGGCAAAAGAATGAGACTCTGTCTTAAAACAAAACGAACTAAACAAAAAAGAAAACCCAATGTTTTCTATTGTTAATGATAGTTATTTCTGGGTGACAAAACATGGAAATTTTAAAAACTTAAATCTTTATCTTTCTTTGCATTTCTTAAATTCTTCCGAATGAATATGTATCATTTTACAATAACAATAAAGTGCTGTCTTTTTCATTTTTTTTTTCTTGAGACAGAGTCTCACTATGTCGCCCTGGGTTAAGTACTGTGGTGTCACAGCTCACAGCAACCTCAAACTTTTGGGCTCAAGTGATTCTCTTGCCTCAGCCTCCCAAGTAGCTGGGACTACAGGCGCCCACCACAACACCCGGCTATTTTTAGAGATGAGGTCTTGCTCTGGCTCAGGCTGGTCTCAAACCTTGAGCTCAGGCCATCTACCCACCTCGGCCTCCCAGAGTGCTAGGATTACAGGTGTGAGCCACCGCGCCTGGCCAAGTGCTCTCTTTTTAAAAATAAAAAGTCAAACCTGGTTCTTTGTACCCTCAACGAATCCCCAACAATTAAAAAATAAATAAATATAAATAAAAAGTCAAAGCCAATATGTCATGACGTTCACAGTTGTTAATCCTAGATGATGGGGCTATGGGTATTATTATTATTATTTTGGTCTCTCTATTTTCTGACACCTTTAATTTATTAAAAAGTAAAGAGTATAAAAGAAAAAAATGAAGTGTGCAGGGACTTGTGCTACGTTATAGAGTCAGGAAGTGATAGGGCCGTGATTCAAGCAGAGACGCAGGGAGGACGGGAATTGTGAGCTGGGACCACAGAGGGAGGAAGCAGTGTTGAAAAACTGTGCTCAGAAGTGGTGTTGAACCGGGTGTTGTTGAGGGAGTTACTTGTAGGGAATCTAATGCCCTCACTTCTAGAAATCCCACAACCCCATGCTATGAGAGTGGGAAGGAATCTGGAAAGGCTCCCGTGTAACCTGCACCTTGAACAGGGGAGGGGCGGCAGGCACCAGGCACAATTTCGTACAACTGCAGACATTAGAAGTGGGAATTCCTCACGAGGCAGTCCAGTGCAGTCCTGGATGTGAACTGGGTTTGGTGCTTTGTGTTAGCAGTCTTTGATCTAAGACAGTCCCCAAGTCCTGACCAGTTCCCAGAGACCACTCCATGGCCGTGGGGTAGACGCCTGATTCAGCTTCAACTGATATTTAATTCAGACTTGGGCCAGTGAGCATTCCAGATGCTTAGACTGATCCTGTCTTATAATCACTGCAGTGTCTGAGTAGGTCACCTTCTTCTCCTACTCCCTGGTTTATTAGTACAGATTTGAGTCTTAGCATGAGGGTGAGTGATGTACACAGGGAAACTGGGGGTAGTTGTTGTGGATTGAATCATGCCCCCTGCCCCTAAAGATATGTGCGAGTCCTAATCCCTGGAACTAGGGACTGTGACGTTTGCAAAATGTTCTTCACTGAAGTGATTGAATTAAGGATCTCAAGATGAGATCATCCTGAATTTAGGATGGGCCTCAAATCCAAATATAGATGTCTTTGTAAGAGACAGGCAGGGGGGATGTGAGACACAGAGGAGGCTGCATGAAGATGGTCAGAGGCAGAGACTGGAGTGATAAGTGATGGGGGCACCACGAGCCACCAGAACTTACAACAGACGGAAGGATTCCCTCTAGAGTCCTCAAAGAGAACGAGGCTCTCAGACACGCCTGGAGTTCAGACTTCTAGCCTCCAAAACTGCGAGAGAATTTGAATATTTGTCATCTCAAACCACCAACCCAGTGTTCATTTGTTATAACATGCCCAGGAAACTCACAGGCCAAGTTAGGGAATTCTGGAAGAGCCACGGTTTCTGATTTAGGATTAGTCCCCTCTGCTCCCTCTTGGTGGCAGCGAGGAAGCAGCAGCTGCCTCCTCTGGGACCAGGCTCACCTGTAAGCACACCTGGCGGGATAGGGCTGTTTGTCAGGTGACAGGGTCTACTTGTCACCTGTCTGTCCTCCCCTGTCATCTGTCTGTCCTACTCACTTGCCCTGCCCAGCCTCAGAGCAGGTCTGAGAGAACAGTGGCGAGGAGGGAGAATGGAGCAGTGATGTGATGATGGCACCAGTGCCCTCAGCTCTTGCCTGAGCTTCTGTGTCAGCCCCTTCACTACCTTGCCTGCTGTAGCCACTGCCCCTGTGACTGCCTCACATCCCTCTGGTCCCTAGATGTTGCTGATAGGCAGTCCCCTGTGCTATCTCCTGTGCCGGGAAACAATGTTTCCCAGACTCCGGCCTGCAGGGTTCCAAGGAGATCCCTTTGGTGAGGGATCTCGAGGGCAGAAGAGCCAGAATTGCCGCTAAGGGCACCTGGGAATGTTGTCAGGCAGCTGACTATGGGAAGTCCTGTGTCTGCTGAGCTTCTGCCTGGTGGGCACCCAAGCAACTAATCTATAGACATGTGTTTTCCCCGGATCCCTACACTTGGGGGTTTCCTGAGGATGACCTGCCGGGCTGCCACGGCCCCAGCCTTCCAACTGTTATGTAAAGGTCTGAGTCTTCGTATAAAAACTCTACCTACTGGAAATATCCAGAGTGGTTCTCAGTTTCCATCGGAACCTCGACAGAGACTTTGATCTTTGTGAAATGAGTGTTTCATCATGTCTCAATTCTTCCTAAAGCATCCACTGGCTCCTGGTGGACAGTCACCTCCTTAGCCTGACTTCAAGGCCTGGGCATTGTGCTTGACCTCAGCCTCCCTCCCCCATCAGACCAGGATAGTGGATGACCCTGGAATCGGCTTGTGTGGTCACATATCAGCCTTTATCATGCTGTCCCCTCTGCCTGAAATGATTGTTCTCTTTCTCTACCTAGAATATTCCTACATGTCTGTTAGAAAACTATGAAGATGACACCTCTAGGTCTCCCAGACAGGAGTGATTCCTCCTCATTTGTGTCCCCCAACCTGTTGTCATAGTTGGGTTCTCTGGGAAGCAGAATCAGAGAAGGTGACTGTCAGGTGGTGTGTTCATGGGAAAGTGCACCTGGGACTAGCAGCCCTGGAAGGGCAGGGGGTTCCAGGGACAGGCAAAGGGAAGAACTGAGGTGAACCAGACCTGAGGATATTCATGGCCAAGTTCAAAGGGAGGTCTGGTGCTGAAATGGCCCATCAGAGTCTTCAAGGGGCAGGCACGGTGGGGGCTTGCCACCCTGCCTTTGTTAGTTACTGATGTGCAGCTCCTAAAAGGCCAGGCCTTGAGTGAGGCCGTGCTCTGCAGCTGATACATACCTTGGAGGTCCTGAAGCTGAAGGCTGGTGCCAAAGTGCCCCAGCAGCTGGATTAACAAGACCTTCCTTAAAGAGGGGCCTGGGCAGTCTATCAGGAGGTTGGCTGTTCCCATTCAGAAGAAGTCTTTAAGAAGAAAATATTTCTTCTATATCTTTGCATCCCTGGTACCATCTCTGGTACATGATACTTTCTCAGTGAACATGGATGAGTAAAGGAATGAATGAATGAACACATAATGGAAATACATGTATGGGAGGAACTGAGACCCAGGCAAACGATGTTCCTTCAAAGAATTTGTATGCAAGTTGAGAAGCTTGGGCTGTACCTGTGGTCTGTGCCTTTGGCTCTGGGCCCCGGTATGTTAATTTTGGTGAAAACAGGGGTAAAGCAGGGCATAGTTTAATCCTTGGTGTAGGTGGCAAAGGAAAAGTCAGAAAACCTTGAGAAGTGGGTGTAACATTAGATCTGCGTGTTTGGAATAAGGCAGTGGTTTAGGACTCGGGAATTCTCCTCTGGATGCCCAGAAGCCATGGCAGAAATAAACCTTATGAGCCTTCGGGAATCCTGTTCTCTTCCAGAATCCCATAAAAGTTCTCATTCAAAAAGCAGCAAAGGCAGAAGGTCACAGCCGCTCTGCAGGGTAAGACAGACAACCCTTTGACAGCATCTGGGAGAATTTCCCCCCAACTCTAAGGCCAGTTGGAATGTTTAAGAATGACGCTGGCTCAGCCACCTATGCCGTGTCCCCAGCAAAAGTTAAGACATTAGGTTTTCTCTTTCCCTGTCACCTTTGTAAGAAGAGTCAGGTCTGTCCCCAAATGGGCCAGAGATCCCTTTGTAGCCTGGACAGGCCTTTCAGAAGCCAAGTCCTGTTGTTTTCCTCCCACCCTTTCTTCCTACTTCTTGCTGGAGGCTGAAACTCACACAGACAAGGCAGAAATTAGCAGGGAAAACGTGGCAGCACGTTGCATCTTGGAAGGTGTAGTTTTCACAAGTGCGGTGGGGTAGGTGGGCTGGGAGAGAGGCTTCTGTGGATGGTGGTTTTTCATGGGCACCATCTGTTCCTGGTGTCACAGAGCCAGGCAGTAAGCATGGGAGGGGATCCAACCGCCGTCCTTCTGCAGCTAATCATAGTTAATAATAATAATGGCCAACATTATTGAGAAATTAGTATTTGCCTGGGACTATGATAAGACAGGGGTTAGCAAAATATAGCCCAGGGCCTTTCCTGCTGCTTGTTTTTGTAAAGCTTTGTTGGAATGCGGCCGCGCTTACTCAAGTGTCTGTTGTCCACAGCAGCTGTCATGCTCCAGCAGTAGAATTTTGAGTCCCTGGGACAGAAACCTTATGGCCTGCAAAGCCTAAAATAATTGACTTCCTGGCCCTTTTTGGAAGAAGTTTGTCAGCCTCTCTGCTGTCACAAGCATTCACTCAGTTAATCCTTGCGGTGATCCTGTGATGATCCATTTTACAGACTGGGCAACAAAGAGAGTAATTTGTAGTAATTGATCCAGGATACACTTTAGGAAATGGCAGAGCTTGGATTTAAAGGCAAGGAGCTGGCTCCAAAGCCTGCATCTTAATTGCCACGCTGTGCTCTTAAGTACAAACCCATAAGATCAAAGAATCTTTGCAGGTTAGGAATGAGGGGTGAGACGTGTCCATCTACCTGCTCAGCAAGTGTTTAGAGGAGGATTTTGACAGACGAGGGACAAGCCCGCTCTCCTTGTCCTCTCAGCAATGTGTGAGCAGCCCTGGGTGGTGGTATTTAGAAGGGAATAGGTTGAGACTCAAGAAATTTACTCCCAGCCTCGAAATCTATAGCATGAAAGGCCTGCAGCATCAGAAATGCACAGGCTCAGAAAATATACCATTCAGAGAGACTTCCTAGGGACATAATCATCGCACAGGTACTTCAGAGCCTCGAAAGATGAGCTAGAAAACAAGAACTCAAAATGGGGAAATCATGGAATAAAAGGCTGGCACACATCCCTGGAGGGGTGTCTCCAGGAGCCCTATTCAACTTGTTTCAAAGCTCTTGAGGAGAATTTTCATCTCAGCAAACTGTCTCTGATTAAGTATCTTGGCTGTTTTGTTCACAGCTGTACTCCCGGGGCCTACAACAGTGCCGGGCACGTAGCAGGCACTCAGCAGACATTTGTTGTAGAACAAGCCGGCGACATCCATGCCCAGGAAGTCCTGGGGAAGGGGTACCCTCACTCTCCTTCCCCAAAGGGATCTGGGAATGGCTTCGCTGCAAACAAGGCCACTATAAAGTCTTATCCCTTGTTAAGCTTCTTCAGGAAAAGTTTACCAACTGCAGTTACAAGCTCAATTAAATGTCACAACTCCTTAGGAAGCACTGACCTGTGCCGGGAAATGAGACTACAGGAAGTACACCAAGGCATGCGTGTGGTTGTTTTTCCTGGGTGGGTGACTTTTCTCCCTCTTTTCTACTTTTTTGTTGTTTTTTTCCCATCTGTCACTTTATAATTAAAATTGATTGATATTTCTCCATGTCCCCTCCAAATGTGATGGTTAGGTACCTCTATTTAAACCCTCCTAAGCACTGCCTTTGGGCAGTGAGAGCAGGAGGGTTAGGGGTTGAATTCTATCTCTCCCAAATTCAAATGTTGAAGTCTTAATTCCCAGTACCTCAAAAGATGACCTTATTTGGAAAAAGCCACTCGTAGACCTGCCTAGTTAAGATGAAGCCACACGAGAATAGGTTGTGCCCCCCCCAATCCAGGGTGACTTGTGTGTTTATAAAAGGGGGAAATTCGGAGACAAGTGTGCTGGGGGGACTGCTGTGAATCTGAAGGCAGAGGTCAGGGTGGAGGAAGGCACCCCCATGCACAGAGGCCACCAGAATTCACCAGTGAACCACCATGAGCTCAGGGAAAGGCCTGGAAGAGGGGAAGATCTCACCTCCCTGGGAAGGAACCCTGCTGACCCCCAGATCTCAGACTTCCAGCCTCCAGACTGTGAGAATCTGTCTCTGTCATTTGAGCCTCTGTCTGGGGCCTTGCTTGTGCAGCCCTAGGAAATCCGGAGCTCACTGGGCATGTGACCGCTCAGTGTCAGGGCTGCCTTGCCCTCCCTGTTGCAGCCCGTTCTGCTCTGTCTTTCTATCAGTGTCCAGGTCCCTCCCCCAAGGTGGGTGGGGGATTAGGGGGGAGGGAGGCATCTCTGGAGTGTGGAGGTGGCTGCATGGGTGAGATGGTCAGGATGAAGGCCAGAAAGAAGGCCATGGGCCCAGGGGCTTAATTGCAAGAGGTCCCAGTGATCAGCCATGGGGATATCTTAGTGGCTTCAAGGACTCCCATGGGACTGGGAGGTTCCTTGAGTCTATTTGTGAAAATGTTCAATGCTCTGCAGGTGTCCTCCTGTGCCTGCCTCTGACACACACAAGCAGCTGTGGCCTCCTGGGCCATGAGTGTCCCCTCCCAGCAGGGTCTCAAGAGGGTGGGGATTGGAGAACTTCTGGGAAGTGCAGGCGGGAAGGTTTCAAGAGTGTAGGGCACTGGTCAGGAATGCAGGTTCTAGACCCACACCACAATGCTGTGACTTCAGAGAACCTGTCCCTTGGTGGAAAGAGGAGGGAGAACCCAGTGGACAGGACCTGGGAGAAGCCCCTGAGTAGTGTGGTCCACCCGGTAGGCTGAGGCTCAGGCAACCAGTTTGCAAAAAATGTGGTTCTGAGACACGGACATGCACCAGCATCACCTGGACGGTTTGTAGACCACAGACGGCTGAGCCCGTCTCAGAGTTACTGGTTTAGCCAGTCTAGGCTGGGGCCCGAAGGTTTGCTTTTCTAATAAGTGTCCCAGAGTATGGATGCAGCTGGCTTGGGGACGTGGAAAACCACTGGTGGAGAGAGGGGTTCCCTGGGATCAAATGGGGGGAATGTTCTATGACTTCCTGGTGCTTCCTGGAGCCACTGCCTACGTGGACAGTGGGGCTGGAACCTGCCTTGCCGTGCTGGTTTATGGGGTCAGCAATCTCCCTGCTGTAGCCAGAAATCCCCACAAATTCTTAGGGACACTAGTGCTGCTTCCAAAGGCCATGGCAGCTAACACATGGCTCTCCCAACGTGCTAGGTACTGTTGTAAGCGTGTACCATATTTAATATGCTTAATTCACATAACAGATCTATGAGGCAGATTCTGCTTCTACCATCATCACCTCTCCTCCATTTTTCAAATGAAGACACCAAGCCTCAGAGAGGCTAAGTGAACCACTCAAGGCCACACAGCTGGTCGCTGACAGAGCTGGGATCAGACCTGGCAATCTGACCAAGAGTCTTCACCCCTGACCTACATGATTTCACTGATCTGGCAGGAAAATAGGGGCAAGAAATGACCCTCTGGATGCTGGACAAGTTAATTGGCCTCTGTTTGCGTTCATTCTTACCTCAAAAAAGGAAATAGCTTTTCCACCCTCCAGTGAAAAAAAAATACCTTTACATTATAAAAAAAAATAAGCTGTCAGGATTAATTGGATAACAGCTGTCAAAGTCTTGTAGCTCCTTAGAGAATGGTAAAAGAGGAGGAATAATTATTGTGCTATTTTCTATGCAGACCCTAGTACATTTGGGGGAGTCAATAAGTGTCTAATGATATTCTTGGTAATTAGCAATGATGGAAGGGAGACCGCTCAGGCTGGAGGAGAAGGTTTACTGGAGTGGGGCAGCAGAGGCAGCCTGTATGTTTGATGGCCTGGGGCCAAAAACCTCCCCACTGAGAGGGGAGGGCAGGGTGTGGCCTGCGGAGAGGAGGGAGTCTCTTCAAGCAGGTCAGCTTCCCCGTGGCAGCACCATTTGTCCATCTGCTCAAGTTTATGGGCCCTAGCTCTAACAGGGCTGGGCAAGTAGAGTCCAGCTAGTCCAATGGTTCTCAAACTGTGGCCCAAGGATTAGCTGTATCAGCATCGCTTAGAATCTTGTTAAAAGTGCAAATTCTGGCGCGACGCCTGTGGCTCAAGTGCCTAAGGCGCCAGCCACACATACCGAAGGTGGCAGGTTCGAATCCAGCCCGGCTGCCAAATCAACAATGACAGCTGCAACCAAAAAATAGCTGGGCGTTGCGGTGGGCGCCTGTGGTCCCAGCTACTTGGGGGGCTAAGGCAGGAGACTTACTTGAGCCCAGGAGTTGGAGGTTGCTGTGAGCTGTGATGCTACGGCACTCACAGGGGACAGCTTGAGGCTCTGTCTCAAAAAAAAAAAAAAAAGTGCAAATTCTTGGATTCTACCCCAAACCTACTGGGAATGGGGGCCAACACACTTTAACAAGTTCTCCTGGGGGTTCTGATATGTGCTATGATTTCGCAGTTCTGTTTTGGAAAGAAATAGCATTGACCTTGGACTCAGAAACACCTGCGTTTGAATCTTGTCACTACCACCACCTGGCTGTGTGACTTTTGACAAGTCACTGTACCTCTCTGAATATCAAGTTCCTGATCTGTAAACCCAGGGATAGGAGGTTAGAGAGGTGGTCTGTAGGGCTCTTACTTTCTACCTACAATTCCTTCTAGCCTCTCTGCAGGGCTGAAACTATCTTGCTTCTCGGTTTTGAAACAGTCTCTCTCTTCTGCGTGGGACATCCCCTCTGTTCTCTCGTTCCCTGTCTGATACATACATGACCTTAGACCTCAGCATAGAGTTTATTTGCTCCAGGAGGTTATTATTTTCTTTGCTTTTATACCTTTTCCCCAAACCAAGTCTGGCTTCGATACTTCTCTCCATATACATGTCTTCTCATAAAACTTTCCATATTCTTGTAATTGCTTTGCCCTGGTCTGTGATCTCCAACAGGGCAAAAAGTCTCCCATGCTGACTGCCGGTCCCCTAGAGTGCCAGACACGTAGTAGATGCCCAAGTCATATTTGAGATTAGAACCGATTTTATTAAATTTATAAAATGCTTGATTCTAGTGGATTTCTTGAGGAAGCCAGTGGAAGAATTGGTCTCCATGGATTGGACCACATGTGGGAACCTGAGGCCTGGAGGCACCAGTAAGCTTAGGGATTCAGAGACAAAGAGAAGCGAGTAGAGGGAGAAAGCTCCCGTGGCTGAGGGTTGGAGGGGAGGGCGCTGTGGGATTGGGGTGTGGACAGTCTTTAGCAGGTCTACATGGGGTTAAGGGGCCCATCTGATGTTGGCCTTAGGCAGTGTGACACACTCATTTCCAAAACCCACAATGCCATCTGCTAATGAAGGGCAAAATAATATCTGTCCAACACTCAAAGTCAGAAGTCCATCCTAGCACTGCTAGGGCAGGCATTTGCACAGCTTAGAGTACCTCTTAGCCTCTGTTTGTTTATGCATTCATGTCTATATTTGTCTATCTGTCTATCCTGGACAGGGTTATGGACCTCTTTGGGAAACAGAGGGATGCTCTCCCTAGAGAATAAAAAAACCAAAGCAAAACAATTCTCCGCCGTTGACCTTGCCACTCGCCGGGTGCGTGAGGAGGTTGCTTTCAGACTCAGCTGTTTTAAGGGAGATAAAAGCGTCAGGTGAGAGGAAAGAGGCCCCTCAATACTTTACGTCTCTCTGAGCCCTGGCATTTTAAAGCCTGGGAAATAATAGCAATGACCCAATTTAGTGATGCAAAGGCAGGACAACACTGTTTCGCCAGGCTTAGTCATCTCCTTGTTTTGCTTTTCTGCTCTGCTTTTCCGTTTGTGTCTTTTCCCATGGCAAACGTATGAGGTAATAATCCAGCATTTTCCATGGAGCATGGCAAACGCGCTATGTATAAGACACAGTTGAACATTCTGGGAGCGTAATTGGAGCATAAATGGAACTAATCAAAATATTATCATGCCAACGGATGTGTGAAGAGCTTGGAGATTTAAAAAATATATATGCTTTAGTCCCATGTCGTTTCTGTTTAGAGCTGAAGAAGCAGAGGACTTAGCCCAGTGAATGTCAAGACCATTTGGGGTCTGACAACAGTCCCAGCCACCCTGTTGTTCCCTTTACTCTTGCTATGGCAGAAGCTCCACAACCGATTTAATTTTTGTTTTTTTTCTCTCACCTTTTGGCCCTCTCCCTACCTGGGCTGACCCTCCTGGGCAAGGCCAGCTAACTCCAGGGAGTTTGTGACCGAATACGGCATCCCCACTTGGGGCATGGAGATTAGCAGCTAAATGAAACTTTGTAGGTTTGAATCCTGGCTCTGCTTCCGGCTCTGTGACCCTGAGAAAGTTACTTAACTTCTCTGTTTGAGTTTTCTCATTTGGAAGAGAAGAATAGTAACTACCTCACAGGGTTTATATCAGAATAAAATGAAGGGATCTAAGAGAAATGTGATAGTGTGTGTTTGCTGCTGTTGCTATCGTACTTAAGAGCAGGAGTGACTCAAGAGAGAAAGGAATTCTCAGAACACACAAAGGACTGCATTTTGCGAGGAACGAGGCCCTCTTTCCTCCCCACCTCTTCTTCAGAAGAAGTCTTGGTAGAAAATCCAAGCCAACCCTGGCTCCTAACTCGCTATTAACTAGTCATGTACAGTCTCATTGAGTCTCAGAGCCATAGACTTCTCTGGCGCTAAGAACTTCAGAGACTCTACCTGCCTGCTTTACAAGTCAAGAAGCAGAGAGGATTCTTGCTCATGGGGCACTGTGTGCCTCTCAGAGGTGCATAGGGAGGGCGGGGTTCTAAGGGGAGAGTGACATTACCCAGCCCTCACTTCTGTCTTGACCCTGCCCAAGGACTTGTGCTATTTCCAACGTCAAAGAGCACTGTCCTCTTTGGGGTTCCGTTGTTTTCTTCTGCAATCACATTCAGTTTTCCGTCTGGGAGGAGGAGATAGTCCCTTGAGATGTTGGCAGAGGCGCGTTAGGAAGAGGTGAACACGGGTCCTGGGATGCCCGATGCTGTTGTCCCCAGGTCTCGATTCATCACACGATTGTTGTAAGGACTGAAAGGGGAAGTTGGGTGACAGCTTTGGGTTTTTGCTTTTCTTTTAGTTTGGGGAGTTAGAGGGCTGCGAGGTTATTGAGGCTTGCACGAGGCTTAGGTTGCATTCTGCTTCATCTCCATAGCTTCTCTCTTCTTCTCATCCCTCCTCCCTGATCAGCGTCTGTTTCCTCGCCTGTATTTCATTTCTCTTGATTCTCTACCTCCGTCTCCCTCTTTCTCCTCTGTCCCTCCCTCTATTCCTTCCCTCCAGCCACCCTTTCTCTTCTCCCCTCCCCTCCTCTCTTCATCTTTGCCATTATTCTTTTTTCTTTTTCTTTCCCTCTTCTCCTCTGCCTTCGTCTTTGTCTCAGGAAGGGTGAAGGAATGCAGGAGGTCTAAGCTATCTGGCCTTGGGGGAAAAGGCCACGTGTACACAAACCCCTGGCTTGGCTTTGCTGGAGTCTGTGGAGCAACGGTTAACCCAGTGCCCCTTCCACCTGTATACCTTCAAATGCAGCTACCTGGGGTTAATACCATTTTTAAATTCCATTATCCACACCTAAATGGATTATTAGATAGCTGTTTCTTAGAAAATTGCCTTAACCGATTTGCATATGAAATACTTAAACCCCAGCTTACGGGTTGGAATGAATGATTGCAGAAATACTTGTTACCTGTTCACGCACACTGACAAAACGTTCGTGATATTCAATCCCTTGAAATTTCCTTATGTTAAATCGATGTACTTTCCTTGTCTTAAATAGATATTATGTATCCATGATGCTGTGATTAACACCTCCTCCCTATTTTCTGGTATATTAGAAAAGAAGCAGATTTCTCTCCTTTCCTTGACACATGCTAATTAGATTGCTTTCCCGGATACTATGAGCAATGTTGAATGATATGTTTGTTAGTGTGGCTGTGGGTTTACTATTTATGACCAGCCTCCTGATTACCAGCTCGGACAGCAATACTGGTAACACTGTGTGCTTCTGTGTCTCTTACACACACATTTTTGTACTTGCAAGTACATTATGCCCTGATGTTTCTGGCCTCTTGCACTTTTGCTATGCCCAGACTGCTAAATGTCTTCATTATGGGCCTTTAAAGTAGGTGCTGTTGAAAATAGCTGTACTTAGGCTCGGCACCTGTAGCTCAAGTGGCCAGGGTGCAAGCTGGAGCGGGTGGGTTGGAGAATCCAGCTCAGGCTCGCCAAACAGCAATGACAGCTACAACTAAAAAATAGCCGGGGGTTGTGGTGGGTGTCTGTAGTCCCAGCTACTTGGGAGGCTGAGGCAAGAGAATCACTTTAGCCTAAGAGTTGGAGGTTGCTGTGAGCTGTGATGCCATGGCACTCCACCGAGGGTGACAGCTTGAGGCTCTGTGCATTATTAAGTGCAGAAACAGCAGCGCAGGAGTGACTGTTCTCTGGGTATTCGTAAAAGCCACATAGAGCAAGTGGCATTTAAGGAGTTTAATGAAAGCGCGTTAAGGGGACCCATCTGCCAAGGGCGGTGTGGACTGCAGGGAGGGCATCGCCTGAGCAAATGTCCAGAGATGGGGGAGCACACAGGGTGTCTGGCATGTGTACTAGCTTCCCATGGCTGCTATAACAAATTTCCACAAATGTGATGGCTGAGAACAGCACATACTTTTAAAAAGACTTTATAGTTCTGGAGATCAAAAGTCCTAAATGGGCCATAATCACCTACACTAAGCAGCATTCTTTTCTGGAGTCTTTCAGAGAGAACCCATTTTCTTATTTCTTGTAGTTTCTACAGCCCTTTTTCTGACTCTTGCCACTTTCTCCGTGTTCAAAGCCAGAAGAAGCATCAAGTGTCTCTCGGACTCTGGCTTTCCTGCCTCCCTGACTCCTTACAAGAGCCCTGTGATCACACTGATCTCATCTGGAAAATCCAGAATAATCTCCCCATCTCAGGGTTCCCTGTTTCCTAACCTGAACACCATCTGTAGCTTCACTTCTCTTTTGCCGTGTAAGGTAACGCATTCACAGGGTCCAGACATGAGGATGTGGACATCTTTGGGAGGATGATATTCTGCCAACTACAGTCTGGATGAGAACTGTGTGCAGATGGGAGGTGGGGGCCAGGATATGACAGTCTCCAGATACCCCCGGGAAAGGGAGTGTTTCCTGTACAGGAGGGCATTAATGGAAGAGCAGGACACGTCATGGTCCGGTTTGTATCTTGGAAAGATGATGCTGACTGCTAGTTTTGTTGGATGGTGAATGAATCAAAGACTAGACTGGTTAGGAAGGTGTTGCAAAGGTCTATGAAACAAACAAACAAACAATCCATGACAGACATGCCGTGGACCTGACCCCAGGCCAGTGACCAGGGGTTTGGAAAGGAAGAAGGTGATCTGAGAAAGTTGACAGGCAGACATCCCCCGACCCTGATGCCTGATCACTTACAGGGGTGGAATGGGGGCGCAGATTTCATTTTGTTTCTCTGTGGATCCCTGGCTAGGTTCTTCTTCATTCTATTGAGCCTCTTTGCTATATTGGAAAAAAACTTTAGGAATATGGGAAAGATAGAAAGGAAGCCATTTTTGAGGGCCTAGGATGCTGCAGTCCTTATTTAGATGTCTTATAAATAGTATTTTCATTTAAAACCTCATGTGAGATGGGTTTTCTTGGCCATTTTATGGAAGAGGAGACTGAAGCTCAGAGTTTAAGTGATTTGTCTGAGATTAGTCAGAAGAAGTGTAGCTGGGAGTCCAGTCCAGGCCAGTTGACTCTTGGGCCCCTGTGTTGGAAACATCCTGCATTGTTCATGCTCACCAAGGCCAGGGACTCAATGGATAGTTGTTGAACTACGTGTCAGAGCTGACACTGGGAGGGGACTTCATGTGTGCACCTGCTTTCCCTAAAAGACCTGACATTTAGAGTGCCTCGGACCTCTCTGCTTCCTGGGGACAGCATGTGTTTCCACCCTCTTAAAATGTCACTCCTATGACTCTCTGACTCTGGCAAGCTGGGCATTTAGTGGACACCAAAATGGGAGTCAGAAAATATGAGCCTAAATCTCCCTTGTGTTGTGTGACCTTGGGCCAGTCACTTGCCCTTCACTGGAGTTTGTCAAATGAGTAAGTTGGGTTTGCTGAGCTACTGTGACTCACCTGGATATAATTTCTTGTGCTTTGATGAATAATCTACAACTTCTAGACCAGTGCTATCTAAAATAACTTTCTGTGACTATGCAAAAAATATTCTCCATCAACATTATTTAATGTAGTAGCCGCTGGCCCTATCTGTCAACTGAGCACTTGAAATATCACATGTATCTCTAAGGAAATAATTTTTTTGTCCTATTTAATGTTAATTAATTCAAGTAGGCACAGGATTTGCTGTTGCCGCTGGTTAGGGGAGAGCATTTCTAGATCGTGAAGTCTCTGCTTCCTGAGCAAGGATAAGGGATTTGGATATTTACCGCTTTCTGGATGCGTGGCTTTGGGTGATGGATGTCATCTGTCTGTCCTCAGAATTCTTTGCCTTAAAACGAGGATAGCATAGTGCTACCTCCCTGGAATGCTAAGTGATGCTTAGACTAAAAACTCTTGGGCTCAAGTGATCCCCTTTCTCAGCCTCCAAAGTAGCTGGGACTAAACACACCCACCACAATGCCCAGGTAGTTTTTCTGGTTTTTAGTAGAGAAGGGGTCTTGTTTGCTTAGGTTGGTCTTGAACTCCTGTACTCAAGCAATCCACCTGCCTCGGCCTCCCAGAGTGCTAGGATTGCAGGTGTGAGCCACTGTGCCTGGACTCACATCTTCTCTCTTTGAATAAAGGGACTTGTAAGAAATAGGGACCCTACTGGGGTACCAGAATAATAATGCTAGCTGCAGTAGTAGTAATACTTCAAAACTGCAACATTTCAATGGCTTAATAGCCCAAGAATAACATATTCCTTCTTTATATAAAAGATGTGTGTTCCTAGTAGGAAGACCATGACCTTCCTCACAGTCATGGTCATTCAGTGAACCAGATTGTTTTTATTGTGACTCTGCCATCCCCTGGGCTCTTGAAATCCTGACCTAGTAAGTTCTTAAAAAACAGGAGCTGTTGTAGATTACATCACCGCCCCTCATCTGCTGCTGACTGTTTATTATGAAATTAACATCTACTGAGCTGAGTACCGTTTTTCCTTTAATATTCATCTGAAAACAGAGAAACAAAGCATTGTGATGTGTAGGTTTTACTGTCCCACTTTATAGATGAGGACATTGAGGCCCGGGGAGTTTTACTGACTTGCTCAAAGTCACTCAACTAAGAAATGACAGAAGTGGGACAGAAACCTGGTTTTCCTGACTGACGATCCAGGCTTCGTTGCACGCCGCTGCAGCTGTGTGGCTCTCGGTGGCACTTGGGGCCTCGCTGCCGTCCTTCCCCTTCCTGTAGGTGTGAGCACTGGAAGCTGCCAGGGCCACCTGTCTGCAGGGACTGCGCTGAGCTCTTGGAGCTCCAGGCCCTCAGCTGCCAGTCGCCGGAGCATACTCATGTAATCTTAATGAACAATGTGCAAAACCATTAAAAACTCAATTAGGACTTTCTTTTTACTGCCGACGTGAGGAAATGCAATCCTGAGGTGCTCATGTGTAAACACAATAGCCGCCATCTGCTATGGAGAAGCGTTTTGCCTCCAAAAAGGGGCTCGGTGTTGCAGACACATCAATAACGGGGCGCTTATCAAGGCATTATTATGCACGAAGGGGAAAAAATGCAAAATTTATGGCCAGCCGGAGAGTACTTCCTGGTTTAATTCCACAATTTTCGGCGCTATGTATAATAACTATGAGGAAACGAACGCTGTTTTATGTTCCTTATCACGTTAGTGGATTTTTTCTTTTTTTTTTAAGAGAGAGGAAAAAAGAATGTATTTACAGTCTTTCTCTTTCTTGTTTCTGACTGATCTTGGCATAATGACCGGCTCATTTTTGATCTCCAGGAAACTGACAGCCCCAGGATGATATTAATTATGCCAACCTGTTGATCAAAGAGGGCCTCGCTGAGCTGCTGATAGGCAAGTGATTTCAATCCTGAACAGTCTGTGACGGCAGGCCTGTGCTCAGCTCAGAGAGCAGCTTCCATCCCCGCTCTCTGTAAGACCCCCGTTAGGTGGGCTAGATGGGGCAAGGCACAGAGATGGTTGGGCCCCACCTCCGCTAAGGCACCATGTTCGCCTGCAGGACGCTTCTATGCCTTTGCGTGTGACGCCTCCTGAGTTGTCACCCAGGGTGATGCTCTTTAAGGATGGTCCAATGTGCAATGTATGGCAGCTTTGCTTAGTAGCCAGCATGTCAATCTTTTTCTGGAGGCAGAGTCTCACTCTGTCACCCTGGGTAGAGTGCCTATGGCATCATAGTTCAAAACCTCAAACTTCTGAGCTCAAGAGATCTTCTTGCCTCAGCCTCCCTAGTAGCTGGGTCTATACGCCCCCCCCCCCCACACACATACCTGGCTAATTGTTTCTATTTTTAGTAGAGACAGGGTCTCAGGTCTTGTTCAGGCTGATCTCGAATTCCTGAACTCAAGCATTCCACCCCGCTTGGCCTCTCAGAGTACTAGGATTACAGGCTTGAACCATGAGCCTGGTCTCACATCTTATCCCTTTGAATAAAGGGACTTGTAGGAAATACAGATTCTACTAGGGTACTAGAATAATAAGGCTAGCACATATGTGTATTTGCATGCACACATAAGCATATGTGCACACACGCAGACCTGTGCATACACACATACATACACATGCGCATACACACATAAGTACATGTGCACACACACAAATAGAAATAGTTAACTTCAAAATTTCAAAATTTCAATGGCTTAATAGCATAATAATAACATATTCCTTCTTTACATAGAATCTAAAATTCGTGTTCCTAGCAGAAAGACCATGACCTTCCTGTAGTCATGATCATTCAGGGAACTGGACTGCCTTTACTGTGGCTTTGCTCTTTCCTGGGCTCTTGAAATCCTGAACAGTCAGCTGGTAGATGGGAATAGAAAGAATGGACCAGTGAGTCTCAGGCCTTAATGTACATGGAGATCTTGATAGCATGCAGATCCATAGTCAGGAGGCCTGGAGTGGGTCTGGGAGTCTCATTTCTGACAAGCTCCCAGTTGATGCCGAGGTTTCTGGTCTGAGGACCTTCCTTCCAGGGACAAGATGACGTAGAATGGAGATGAGGGGGTGAGAAGGAGGAGGCTGAAAGGAACCGTAGATGGGTCTGGAGGTGGCACGTTGTACTCACACTCCATTGGCTAGAAGTAGTTGCGTGGCCCCTGCAAATACTAAAGGGAGGCTAAGGGATATAGTCCAGTGTGTCCAGAGCGTTGTTTCATGGTTGTCACAAAAGCCCTTGGAACAAGGGAAATTCCACCTCCTCAGTAAGCCTGCCCTGCAGCTGAAGCTGGGATGAAAAGGAACAAGAACACGAGCTAGGGAAGGAAAACCTTCCCAGCTCTCTTGGCTGAGATCGTAAGAGGCTCGTGCACTGGGTGTGCATTGGTAGGAGGGCAGGAGTTGAAATGTGCCTGGAGGAGTTGTGGCCCTCCCATTGTGGGACTAATGGGCCATTGCTCATCTGTCCAGGGAGACCTTCTGGAACCCCATGTGATGCAGGCCAGATGTGGGCATGGATGCAGGCTCAGTTGCACCTCTGAGCCTGAATTTCTCCTCTATGATGGTTCCCTCCTGGCTGCTTCCCTGGATAGTTAGATGACATCTCTGACATGGAGATGTCTCTCCACTCACCGTATGTTCCTTCCAGGCCATCAACTAGGAAACTTTACTCCCTTGGAAGCACTAGTGAAAATACCATCTTTGCTGCACTTTCAGCGGCCCCTACCTGAGGAGTGGGAGGGTTTTCTGACTGGTAGTACGGTGAAAACCCGACAGCTGTGACTTCAGGTTTCTCTGTGCCTGTCACTTTGCTCCTGGCTGGCTCTTTTTTGGTATGAGTTTGCCCAGCTGTCCTAAGGAGTCCTCCCATTAGGACAGCTCTTACCTTACACGTCTGAGCAGCATTAGAGGAGGGGTCTACTGTCAACCAGCCTCCTGCATGTTCATTTAGGGGCAAAAATGCAGAAAGTCTAATTTGGCCTCAAGTCCAAGGCACTTGGTGAGCAATACAGTGGAGGTTTTGAACTCCAGCTCCTGTGTCTGTTTTTGAATTCATTCAGAAGCCAGGAGGAGACAGAGTTTCATTAGCACTCTGTAGGACCCCAGCAAGATAGGGATTGCCCGGCACTTATTAACTGGAAGCTGTTATTCTTTGTGGTGTGAGGGTGAAGGGCCGAGGCGACTTATAGCTGTTGAAGTGGCTCATCTTGGCTGAGGATAAGTAGTCTTAAGGTTTTATCCTGAATTGAAGATTTTAGTGGTTAAAGTAAGATTTCAAAACAACAGTGGTTTTCTAGGTGGAAATATTCATCCAGAATCACCCAAGTGTATCCACCGTGTTTTACGACATGGTTTATTTTATAGACTCCCAGGACCCTAAGCCGCAGAGTTCTGCCCTCCTACTTGATTGTGAAATTTCCTTAGACATCTCTTCAATTTACCCAGGTTCTAGTTAGCCATCTGCAGTGATGGGGAGCTCATGTAGCCTCTAGGCAGTCTGTCCCGTTTTGCACCAGCTTTCTCTGTTAAAAAGTCCTTTGCACACTGAACTGAACCGTACCTCCTCACATTTTCTTTCATGGGGCACTGTGTCAATTAGCTATTGCCACAATAATGCGGCATAAGAAAACAGGATGAAACTCAGGGGCAAACAACTACAAGCATTTATTCCTGTGCTTATGGAGCTGTGCACTAATTGTGGATTGGCTGATCTAAGTTGGGCTTGTTGGTCGTGTGGTTGAACTTCCAGGAGTAGGGGGTGGCAGGACCTAGTCCTTCTCCATAAGGTCAGGTCTCTTCTATATGTGTTTATTTTTGATCCTGAGCTGTAAAGGGCAGCAGCTACCCAGAGCACATTCTTCTTTTGAAAGGTAGCAACAGTGCAATGGGGCAAGCCCAGCTAGGCAAGAGCATTTTAACCTTGGCTTGAATCATTGGGTCAACACCCTGTTGACCAAAGCGACTCATATGACGGAGCCCAAAGTCAGGGGATGAGGACATGCCCTCTGCTTCTACTGGGAGGAACTGCAAAGCCAATGACAAAGGACATGGATCCAGGGAAAGATAATAAACAGGGAATGAGCATTTACTGTCAAAGCAACTCAAAAGAGGCTTACTTCCTGTGTATGAGGCAGGTTGTTGTTAGTGCTTGGAAATAGTAGCTGTGTTTTCTGCAAATAGTAGTGACAGCAACGAAGTTGGAGAGCATCTAGGTCTTCCCTTCTCTGTCCAAGTGGCTGTGGTCAAGTCACTCGATCTTTAAGTAAAATGGGAATCCTCTATCTTCCAGGGTCAATGTGGAGATCAAATTGGACAGTGTATAAATATGATGCCCAACATCAACCCGGCACTGTGCAGGTGCTCAGCAAGCACTGCTTATCTTCCCCTCTACCCGAACACCTTCCAGATGGTTCTTACACTTCTGCAGGGTCTTCCTTCTCACCGACTATACGCTGCTTTTATATGTTCTCCTTTGATACGTAGTTCCCTGTGATAAACAGTCTACAGCAAATGTCCTTATGGTAAAATAATCATTTTTTCTCCTGGGTAGGTGCCCAGTAGTAGGATATTAGGGTCCAATGGGAGGTCTCATTTGAGATCTTTGAGGATTCCCCAGACTTCTTTCCAAAGAGGCTGTATTAGTTTGCCGTCCTACCAACAGTGTGGAAGTGTTCCCTTCTCTCCACATCTTCCCCAGCACCTGCAGCTTTGTGATGTGGGCTGATCTTACTGGGGTGAGGTGACATCTCAGAGTGGTTTTGATTTTTATTTCTCTGATGATTAGGAACGATGAGCATTTTTTTTTTCATATGATTGTTAGCATTCTTCTGTCTTAGAGAAGGCGAGGAAGACTTCTGTGGCAATTGCAACAACAATAAAAAATAAATAAATGGGACATAATTAAACTGAAAAATTTCTGTACAGCTAAGGAGACCACTAAAGCAAATAGACAGCCTTCAGAATGGGAAAAGATATTTGCATATTATGAATCGCACAAAGGCTTGATAACTGGGATCTACAAAGAACCCAAATTAATCAACAAAAAAAGAGCTAACAGTCCCATATATCAGTGGGCAGTTTACAATTGCCAAGACAGGGAAAGAACCTAAATGGCCACCAACCCAAGAAGGGATTAAGGGCTTGTGGTATATGCATACCATGGAATACTATTCAGCCATAAAAAGATGGTGACTTCATGTCTTTTGTTAAATCCTGGATGGATTTAAAACACATTCTTCTTATTAAAATATCATGAGGATGGAAAAGCAATTTTCCAGTGTACTCAATACTAATATGAAGCCATTAGATGATCTAATGCATGGTCACATTGGAGCAAAACTCATTTCAATTGAAATTTGGGGGGGAGGGGTTTGGGGGTGCTCTCACTGAATGGGCACAGATTGGGGGGGTCGGCACACCTTTTATGTGTGGGACATAACCACAAGAAGGACTCTACTTAACAAAAGCAAATATCTTGACCTGGTTGTTTATACCTTCACATTAACCTGATATAGATTTACTTTAAAAAAAAAAAAAAAGTAGTTCCCTATAGCCAATGCAAGACTCCAGGGGGGAATAGGTTAGGACAGTGGCATCTCCTGTATTGCAGAGGTTCTATGTCACATGAGCTTCTCTTTCATCTCATTTCACCTGCTGAGGTTGCAGGAAACTAAATTCCTGGGATTTTGTTCCCTGCTTCCTTCAGGAGCTTTTGGATATAATGTTTGTTCTCCAGATGTTTATAGACTGTTTACCTTGTAAAAATACTTCATACGTGTTACCCTCTCTTGATTCTTGAAACCACCTTGTTGAGTAGGGTTTTTTAATTTCCAGTTACAGAAGAGAATACTCAGAGGGGAGATGTGCCTTCCTCAGGGTCAAGCAGCCCCTCCTAGAATGCTTTGATCTCTGGCCCCTCTCGTGTGACCATCATGTTTATGGATGTGACTGATTTTATTTCTCTCTTGTGTCTATTTCCCCTTCCCTTTCTGGGTCTTCAGGATCCTTCATGATGGTGAACAGCTCTGGGAGGGCCTCTGGCCAGAAGGCCCACCTTCTCTTGCCCACCTTGAAGGAGAATGACACCCACTGCATCGATTTCCATTACTACTTCTCCAGCCGCGACAGGTCCAGCCCGGGGGCCTTGAACGTCTATGTGAAGGTGAATGGAGGTCCCCAAGGGAACCCTGTCTGGAATGTGTCTGGGGTCGTCACCGAGGGATGGGTGAAGGCAGAGCTCGCCATCAGCACCTTCTGGCCACATTTCTATCAGGTATGATATTTTGCTATGGTTTGGGTTTTAAAAATTAATAATAAATCTCTACACCTCTTGTCCTCTCTACAGTTACTAGGTCTAGAAAGGACTTCATTCATTCACTACCTCATTCAACTGTTGTCTACTGGGCTTCACCCAGCCAGGCTCTGTGAGTGCGGAGATGATCCCACACAGCCCCCATGTCCTTGGAGGTCACTGTCTGCTGGAGGAGGCTCATATGTAAATAAACAGTTACAACGGAGCAGGAGGATTGTAGTTCCCCAGGATCTGGAGAAACAAAGATATTGATTTCTTTGTATAAAACCCAGTGTCTGATGAGAGAAGCGCTTTGACTTTTCCTATTTTACAGTTGAAAAGATCAAGGTTCAGAGAGATGAGATAACTAGTCGAAGATCACTTCTGGGTAATGGGATGCTTGGTGGGGAAGGAAATTAGAATGGCTTCTAAGAGGAGATGATAGCTAGATTACGTCTGGAAGGATGAATGCAAATGTACTAGAAAAGATAGCAAAAGGCATTTGGGTTGTCAGGGGCTGTGTACCACGGGCTGGAGGAGTGAGGGGCAGATTATGGCAGAGTTTGGGAACTCCAGTGTTGTTTATGGGTTCCCTGCAATGGAGATATACAGGGAGATAAGCCTGCAGGGGCTGTTAGGTAGGTCATAGGCAGATTGAATGTCAGGATAAGCAGGTAGAATTTATGCCTTAGTCAAGAGCAGTGCTGCTCAGACTACTTGTGGTGAAAGTTCCCCCTCCCTACACCTCAGCTCAATGTCAAGCAAAACTCTTATAAACCACAATAAAAAATGTCATGGCAATGCCAAATTGCTGCACTTGTCCCTAAACCCCTCTCTTCCTTCTCTGGCACTGGTCCGCGGAGCATGCTTTGACCTGGGACTGTTGACATTTTTTCCTTATTTGTTTTAACAACGATAATTATGAAGGTAAAATTTACACGTCATAGTATCCACCTATTTCAAGCGTTCAATCTGATGATTTTCAGAACACCTGCTGAGTTGTGCCACTAGCAGCATACACCAGGTTTAGAGCACTTATCATCCCAATAATCCAGTATCCATCTGTGGTTAATCCCCATTTGTACTACTTGAAGGGTTTACACAAGAAAGTTATGTAGCCAGACTTGTATTTTGGAGAAATTTCTCTGGTATCTGAAGCAGAATATGGAGCAGAGGGTGGCGAGATTAGTGGCTGGGGGCTTCTTAGATCCCTTCTAGTTCAACATGTGTGATACGACTTTTTCACATTTTCGTGGTTGGAATACATGTATCCACGAGACCCCTTGTTGGGTTTACCTTAATGAAACAGTTCAAGCTTTATTTCCCTCTTTGCCTTGGCAACTATAAATCAGAATTTAATACTCAATTACCTTCAAGCCTTAGCCTGCATTTTTGCCATAAATATTTCCTTTTATCCTCAGTGGCTTGTGTTTTTTTTTTTTTTAGAGTAATTTTATTGTCTTTTGATAGAGATTCTCTGAAGTTTCTTTTAGAAATAGGGGAGAGAGGATGATGATAATGGTCATGGTAGTGATGGTAGATGGTGGTGACGATGAGAGCTCCCATTTCTTGAGTCTTTATTATGCTCCAGACATAGCACAAAATACTTTACATATATTAACTTGTTTAATCCTCCAAGTAATCCTTTGAGGCAGGTGCCATTATATGCATTTTATAGATGGTGAAACTCAGGCAGGGGTAAGTAGCCCAGCCTCACATGGATGGACAGCCTTGTTTTACACCCATTGTGTTGAATTTCACAGCATAACCTAGTACAGTACAGCAGATATATAATGGGAGGCTGAGAGTGGTGGCTCACTCCTGTAATCCTAGCACTCTGGGAAACCCCAGTGGGTGGATTGCTCCAGCTCAGGAGTTCAAGACCAGCCTGAGCAAGAGTGAGATCTCATCGCTACTAAAAAAATAGAAAAAAAAAAGAAAAACAGAAAAAGACTGAGGCAAGAGGATCACTTGAGTCCACGAGTTTGAGGTTGCTGTGAGCTAAGCTGACACCACAGCCCTCTACCCAGGGCGACAGAGTGAAAAGAGGTATAAAGGGGGCCACATGTGTAATTTACACATTTCTAGTAGCCATATTAAAAAAGGAAAAAGAAATCAGTGAAATTAATTTTGACAACATACTTAACCCCAAGTGTGGTATATCCAAAATATTTTCCCTTCAACATGTAATCAGTCTAAACAATTATTTGTGAGACACTTTCCATTCTTTCAAGTCCCCACAATCCAGTGTACTTTAATTAGAAATACTAGTCTGTATTTAGACTTTGTGAAACATACAGCTGAAGGAGTGGATTCACATACACAACTTGTTTGAAATAAGTTTTCCGATAACTGAATTATCAGTTTCTAAATTTGAAGTGAAAGGGATTAAAATGAAATAAAGGAGAATTTCAGCTTCCCAGTCTCACTAGTCTCATTTCAATAGCTGGTGGCTGTTGGATCACTACAGATTGAAACTCATTCCACTTGGGCCCACAGCTAACTCTGGGAGAGCCCTTGAAAGGCTCGGCTGTGCCTGGAACTTGTGGATGGGGAGATGAAGGCTGTAACTCCAAAGCTAGGCACTCAGAAGGGCCTGGCCTTCGTGGAGTGCTCGTTCTGCTGAGATGCTTGCTGCGTTGCTGGGGAATCCGGCAGCTGCCTCTGGATCTGGACCTGAAGGTTTTCTTAAGGTTTACATTTCGGAGTCCTTTGTTAAGAGACATATGGGAGTGAATAGTAAGACCAGCAGATTTGAGGCAGAGACTGTCAACCAACACATATTACTCCCCAAACCCTGGAGAACTGCCAACAGCGTGGGCTCAGAGAAGGACCTGTCAGGGGTGTCCAACCTTTGTTTTCTTGCCATACTTTGGAAGAAAAAGAGTTGTCTTGGGCCACACATTAAATACAAAAACACTAATGAGAACTGATGAGCAAATATAAGGTCTGTGTAAAATTTTTTCAATCTCCAACACAGCAGATAAGGAAAACAGGTCTTAAATAAAGAGTGTGTGGCCCATGGACCTCAGGTTGGACACCCCTGACTCATCCTGCTTGTGACGTCATTTCCTTTGGTTCTCTTTCATCTTCCAGTCCTTTGCCTATCTTTGGGCTGGCCACAAAGCAGATGCAGAAAGTAAAGAAAGTTAGGAAAAGGGTAGAAAAAAAAAAAGAGAAGAAGTGAGAAAAAGAAGGGAAGAGAAAAAGAGAAAGTGGATCCTTGGAAGAGCTCATCTAAAGTTTGATGAGGACAGTCGTGTGGTTTGTAAAGCCTTTCACAAACCATCGCTCAGCCACTCACTCAGTCTGCTCCTCCATTTATCCACCATTTATTCTGTGCATGCCAGGCAAGTATCAGGTACCAGGAATGCATGGACAGAGGCGGGCCTTGTGGGGTCAGTCTGGTCGTTTCTCATTTTATATCAGATTACACCCCCACTCCTTTCTGTAGAACAGCAACAGCCTATTAATAAAAGTCCCTAAGAGAAGAGTCCTTTGATTTTTTAATTTCAAAACTGAAAGCCCCCCTATATTTTTCTGGATACCCTATGCTAAGATATGACAATTTAAAAGTATGCTTCCGATCTTTTGGGGTAGGCTGTGAATCCATATATGAGAATTTTTTTTTTTTTTTTTTAGTATGTGTGTCACTAATGATGTGATGTGTTTTATCCTCCATGTTTTGAGACGAATCAAATACCTTTGGCCTCATTATTTCTGTATGTCTTTCTCTTTGTGCAGTATATTTAACATAAACCTTTATCTGAAACCCGTGGTATCAGATATGTTTCAGAACTCCAAATATTTGGAATTTAACAGGTAATATATAGACACGTCCTGAATATTTTATCACACCCCTAGTAGGGTCTCAAGCAGCGCCCCATAACCAAAGATAAGAATATTCCTTCAGCAAAACTTACACATATTCGCAAAGAATGTGATAAAGAAAGGCTGTGAGTAGTATCAGGCCAGCTCAGGTCAGGTCAGGTTTTACCACCAAATTGCTTTATGGAACACCAAGGTGAAGGTGAAGTACTTTGTCTCCAGAGCTTTTTGGGTGTCAGGATTGCCTTGCATTCTCTGCCTGCACAACTGCATGAACGAGGGGAGACAACCTGGCCCATACATCTGGGGGGGAGTCCCCACCGCCCGCCTTGGAGAGGGTGTGCTGTGCAGCATTTGCTCTGAGATGCTCTATGGTGAAGGCTGATGGGATCAGGTCACAGCATTCTGGAAAAGCCACCTGATATATTCCTTCCTAGGAGACGTGTGCTTATCCAAAGGGTGGTTGGTTCTGAGTTACCGGAAAGGACCCCATTTATTGCTGTTTAATTTGCTGTCTCCCTCTGCGTTTGACCTTGGACCTCTTTTGTCCTGTGACCACCTTACCATAGAGAGAGTGTTCTGGAGAGAGGTGGCTCTTTATCCTGCTTTGCTGGGGAAGCCCTGGCTTATTCCTGTTTGGGTGCAATTATTAAGAACACCCATTTCATAATATGCCCCAGTTTCAATGATAAGTTACAGAGCGTTCCTATCCATAGAGATTTACAGAATGTGTATGGGGATATGTGGATTTGATTTGTCCTCTTTTTGTAGATAAAGCAAACATTATCTGTCAAAGGCCAGACAGGAAATATTTTAGTCTTTGCAGACCATACAGTCTCTGCTGCTATGATGCAACTCTGCCTCTGTACCGTGAAAGCAGCCATGGGTGATATGTAAATGAGTGGACCTAGCTGCAATCCAGCAAAACTGTATGTGCAAAAACAGGTGGCGGGCAGGATTTGGCTTCCATGGTTCACTGGACCCTGATGTGAATGGTAGAGTTGAGGTCCCAGAGAGAGATAAACCAGTCTCAGAGCACATAGCAAACCATTGGCAGCGCTGGACCAGATTCCTGATACCCTGCTCCCTAGACTGTCCTCACTGTGTCATAAGTACACAGTTTGTCTCTAAGCTCCTGGACGCCCCCAGTGAACCTTTAGGGTTGCAGTTAGAAACCCACTATATAGAGTCTGTTGCAAAGGGGTATGGGATGGGGCCACAGGTCAAGGTACCACGAGCAAGAACATTGACCCAGCAGAGGGGCAGTCACACCATTCTCCATGCTCTTTGACAAGGTACAGGGGGAATCAAGTCCATTTCCTGAGCACCCTCACATCCAAACTATGAGGCATAAGATCTGTCCAGCAGCTCCCCATGTTACATAACAACATGTCCTGTCTTCTAGAGTAGGGGGCAATCCTGGTAGATCAGATCTCACGATCCTGCCCAGGTCCTCTGGCTCTAAGCTCTGGCCCCTCTGAGAGTCTTCTGCACACTGGTGATGTGACGTTAGTGATTCCCATCATCATTCGGAGTCACGGTTCTCCTGTTTGTAAAATGGAGAGAGTAATGGATACAGCGGTGGGTCTGCAGATTAAATAAGACCATATGGATAACGCATGTCAGGCTACAGCAGGCTTAGGAACGGTTGGGAGGAAAGAATGAAAAAGGAAGAGAGGGAAAAAGAGAGAAAAGGGAATGAGGAAGGAGGAAGAAGGGGGAAGGAAGCTTTCTTTAAAGAAGTAGGCATTGTCGCTTAGGCTGTCCCCCGTAAGCTGCAGGCCCTTCTTGTGGTAAGCTGCCTCATCTGGGAGCATTTTCTGGTTGCCAACTTGCCGGCTCCTATAGCATCATTACATTTCCTTGGCTCAGAGTAGCAGTTTGGAAAAGATATGTGTGTCTCTCTCCCACACAGCCACTGAGGGATACTCACGTGGCCACACGCACAGCAGAATACACACATAGTCACAAGTCACAAGCTCCCCCAGACCTCCAGACGCACAAAGCACTCACGCACACACATCCAGGTATGGTACAGAGAAAAGGGGCTGTATCATCCCAAGACTCTAGCAAAATAGATTTTAAAATCCATCAGACCTGGGGCTCTGGTCCTGCCTGCACGTGTAATTCTTTGTAATTCTCATGGACTAAATACACTTGCTGGGCTTTGGCCCCGATGGCTGATGTATTCATTTATTAAAGTCATATTTTACAGTTCTGAAATTGACTTTCCACTCCGTGGTCAACACAGACATTTTCTCTTTCTTATTAGTGGTCTTTCTGACACCAGGCCTGTGGCAGGGCCTGGGGCAAGAACCTCTTTCTGCAACTCCCCTGCCCTACTCCTGCCTCCTCTCAGGGAAGCAGGGCTTTATTTTTATTTATTTTTAACGGAAAAATATTAATTGTGTGTATTTACGGGCTACAGGGTGATGTTTTCATCTATGTACATATGACAGAAAGATTTAATCAAGCTAAGTAGCATATGCAGCCCTGTACCAACTTTTCCTTTCTTTTCTTTTTATGGTGAGAAGATTAAAAAGTTTATTTTTTCAGCAATTTTGAAATGATAGTTCCCTGAAAATAAAGGACTCACCCAGCTTTGACTCAACTGGACTTGAAACTCAGTCCCAGTCCTCGGATTTCCCCTGGTGTCTTGGCATTCTGTAGGTTTAGTAACTTCATACACAAATTCAAGGGGGCTCAGGAAGCTTCACACGATGGGGAGCCCACTCTACCACGCTTGGAGTTTCACCCCATCTTGCCTCTCGCCCCCCACCCCTTCACACTGAGCAATAAATCCACCTCCTTGTCTCACAGATTGTTTTTGAATTGATGTGGGAAAGAGGGTTTCTCTTAATTTTACCCTAAACCATCCCTCTCCACATAAATACATATGCCCCTCTTCCTAAGAGGAGTTTAAACAAGCAAACCTTTTTCACTCTTTTTTTTTTTTTTTTTTTTTGGAGTTTTTGGCCGGGGCTGGGTTTGAACCCGCCACCTCTCGCATAGGGGGCCGGCACCTTACTCCTTTGAGCCACAGGCACTGCCCTACTGTTTTCACTCTTTTAAACCATTCTATTTAAGAGAATGTTTGCAGCCTTTTGGCCTGTTCGCCATAACATATTCTCTGCTTGTGGACTCCAAAGGTGAGGATAAAACGCCAGGTCCCTTAAACTATGGACCGACATTTCCACACCCTCCTCCAAATATGGATACAACCCACTTTTTCAAAGGGTTGGGTTTAAGTATCTCTCAGCTTCTTTTGGGAAATACTTCTTGGCTTTACCCAATTTCTTGTATGCAGGGAGAGATTTGCTCTCTCTCCTGTAAGCCCCGTCTCCTCACAGCTGGCACCAGCAGGTCTCTAAGGAAGCTCTTGGGGATAGAGCATGGGCAGTTGATGGGAGGTCCACATGGCAGCCTGGGAGTTGAAGAGTGTCTGTGGAGATGCTGGAATTCCCAGCCTGGGCTCTGTGTCCTGCTTCTAGCACTTGGGATCTCTGCTTTCATGTACTGACATGGAACACTGCCCTGTGGCAGCTCCTCTATCCCGTCCTGCCTTCCCTGCCCCTGCAGACCTGGTGAGGGAGACAGGGGAAGGTGCCAGAGTAGACGCCAGACTTCTTAAGTCATTACTCTGGCTTTTCTCCTATTTCCTGACTTTCATTTCTCAAGGGCCTTGGTTGGTGAGTGTGCTTAACTCAGAGATGGGGATGACCATCCTTCCTCTCTTCAGAACACCTGGGTGGGTCTTTCTATCTCAGCAGATCCTGGCATCACCCTATCCCCATGTGGTGTCTGCAGTAACTGGAGTTTGCTAGCTTCTGGGTGGGAGCTTCCTGGGACCAGGACCCTCACATCAGAAGCACATTGATCATCTCTACCCAAGGCTGCAGGCGTCTTCTGAGATGCCTTCTAATCATCCTCAGTGTCTTTCAAATAAATCGCATTTACAGATTATTACCATTTCTATCTCATTATTTTATGAATTACTTGCTGGAGTCACTTCTCTCTCCTTCCTTTCTTTCTTTCTTTCTTTCTTTCTTTCTTTCTCTCTTTCTCTCTTTCTCTCTTTCTCTCTCTCTCTTTCTCTCTTTCTTTCGCCACCCTAGGTAGAGTGCCATGGCATCATAGCTCACAGCAACCCCCAACTCTTAGACTTAAGTGATTTTCTTGCCTCAGCCTCCAGAGTAGCTGGGACTACAGGCTCCTACCACAACACCTGGCTATTTTTTGGTTGCAGTTGTGGATTACTTACTGAAAACAATAATTAATTCTAGTTGTTTGGCAGGCGTGGGCTGGATTCGAACCCGCGAGCTCCGGTGTATGTGGCTAGCACCCTTGGCCACTGAATTACAGGCATTGAGTTCATTTCTCAATTTTTCTTTTGGAGAATTTATTCATTTATTTTATTCTGTGGATTCTCATGAGTCTTTTGTGCCAAAACAAAAAAGAATAGTTTTCTGTAAGCTACCTTATGTATTACAGATATTATTCTCAGCTTGTCATTTGACTTTTAATTTTGTCTCAGACTTCTGTTGATTCATACAAAGTGTATTTTGACATCATATTCATTAAGAAAGTGTTGTATAACTTTTAAGAAATGTATTCTTTAGACCTTATCATTAATTTCTAGTTGTAGTGAATTTGCTTAGGAAATATGTTGACCCAAACCTATGCCATTTTTTCTTTGGGGAATTTATTAATGTTTCACTGTGGTCTAGTGTATGATTGTTTTCACTGAGTAATCCACAAGCATTTGAATATTTGAATAAGAGTTCCATTCTTTTCTAATATTTATTAACATGTGTTTAGTAAATACATTATTGTTTATTTTTATATTATATATGGGGTGGCCATTAAGTTCATGTGCAATTTAAAACAGTGTGGAACTTAAAAATTGTACATCAACCTTATGGCCATCTTGTACATATTTACTTTCTCCTATTTGACTAGTCAAAAAGGTTAAGAGATGGGGTAAGGTCTTCAAGTACTATTTCATTTTTTCATCAATTTTTTTTTAAGTCTCATGACTCATATTTTTTTAAGTGACCATTTTAGTCCACTTAATGTTTTTAAAGTTTTTCCTTTTGGATACAGTTCCACTTAAAAGCTTTCACATTATTTTTGCAAAAACTTTTTTCTGTTTATTTCCTTACTATGTCTTTGTTCAAGCTATTATTTTTAAGGTTACTGGGTCCTTCTGCTTCAGGTATTTATCTTATAGCATGCAATTACTCTTTGATTATTTAGGTGGTCTGAGAGCTTTTTTTCTGTTTTAACCCATTTATATTTATTGTCACAACAGAAATACTTTTCTTTTGTCATTTTTTATTACACAGTTTGAATGTTTTTATGCTGTTTCTTTTTAAATGCATTTACTGTGCACATTTTTTTAAAACACTTTTTATTGTGGACTTTGCTTTTTGTTTCCTTTGAATTATTACAAATACATTTATAATTAGGCACATAGTTCTTTATAGAGAAGCCTTCTATTGACTTCTCTCTGCAGGAGGAGGAAGCCATCACACTTTTGTATTTGCAAGCTTTTCCCTTACCCCTCTGCACAATTTTGTTTGCTAAGTTTCTCTGAAGACTATTATCTCAGTAAATTGATCTTCCAGAGTGGTTGTCATGCTGGTGTTGCACCTGTATGCTTGGTGCAATTGTCATCTCTGAGTCACTTCACATAATTCCCAGAAAGCTACGTGCCATCTCACAATAGATCTTAACAGGTGTGGAAGCTGCCTCCTCACAGCCATTGCTACCCTGCCACTGGCTCCCTGCTCATTTGTTATAGCTATTGGAGCCTTGACACCACTGATAGCATTGACCTTTGAATCCACTCATCTGGAATGACCACACAGATCATAAAAAGATTTCACATGGAGGGTTTCCTATTGGTCTCATCATCCAACTTTGCATTCACCCACAGACTTGACCTGAGGAGTACAAGAAGGAGAGAGAGGGTCTATTTGGAGACTGTCAGGTGGTAGAGATGAAAAATGATGATGGTTTGATCCAGGGTAGCAGCACTGATGTCCACCTGGCACTGAGCTACATAAATGACTGCTTCCTATGGTGCCTCCTGAGAGCAGAGATGGAGAAATAGGGGAAAATTTGAGAAATGCTAACAAGGTAGAACCACAAAGAAAATAAAGGTGAAGAGTGAGGAAGAAGGGGAAGCCCAGGCACATGCTCAGGTCTTCAGCGTGGGTGACTGGATGGGTCACAGTGCCACCTTCCAAGTCCCCTATTGAAGGAAGGAAGACCCACTGGGCAATGGAGGAGAATATTCGAGAGGGCAGGTGCTCAGATGTGTTGCATACAGATCGCATTTGAGACACTGATGTGATGTCTAGGTGGAAGTACAGAGCTGCGAGCTGGATAAGTGAGATTGATGTTCTTCTGGGAGATGTTGGGTGCAGAGCCAGGCTTGGGAGTTCTCAGTGAGTTGGTAGCCATTAAAGGAAGTGTATACAGTGAAAAGAGGAGCAGAGGAGGCCCACATCTGAAGGGATGATGCAGAAAGAGAATGACCTACACTATTATGGCAGAATAGTTTCAGATATATGAGAAGAATCACAAGAGTGAAGTGTCATCGGAACCTCTGAGCCCAAATAGAGGGAGGACCCAGCAGGGGAGGGAGAAGCTATGAACATAGATGATTATAGAAGAATGATCAGGCAGTGAAAAAAATTATATAGTAAACACCTGGGAAGAATGTATCATGTGTCACACATTGCTGTAGGTGCATTAACTTCCTTAATGAGAAAAATTACTCAAACAGGTAGATATTGTAACTACAGATTCAGAAACTAAGGCATGGCTCAGTAAGGTCATTTGCCCAAGGTCACACACTGGTAAGTGACAGAGCCAGGACTTGAACCCAGGCCCTCTGATTCAGAGCTTAATCCCTACCCTATCTTCTCAAAGTAACATAAGGATTGAGAAATATCTACTGGATTTAGCCATTAGGAGATTATTAGTATCTGCCATGAAAGTGATTTGGGGGAAGTATTGGAGACAGAATCCAGACTATAGTTGGGTGAAGGTTTACAATGGGAAGTAAGGAAGTATCTGGAATGAGAGAGGATAAAACTACTGAGAATTTTAAGTGTTCCTGAAATACAACTGGAAGGTGCTAGGGAAGTACCTCCGGCTGAGGGTTGTTTTTAAAGACTAGAAGAAGCTGCTGACACATGTCAAGGTCAGGGCTAAAAAGGAGGGATTGGAGATACAGGGTAGGGAAAGACAACTGAGATGAACTGGAGCTCCAGCTCATGTCAGGGTTGGGAGCTTTGGTCTTCCTTGCAGAGGAGGGGCAGGGGCACTGTTCATGTACGTTAGGTGTGGGGAAGAGGATAGGAGCCACCCCTCTCTTGCCTCTTGAAAACGTAGGATTCTTCCTGCATTGTGTGGGCAGATGTTGAAAGGAGAACATTTGTATGGGATGCAGGAGTGAAAAGGCAGGTTTTTTACAGGCCTGTCAAGGTAGAATAAAGGTACAAAGGAATTGGGGTTGGGAGAGAGCCTACTATGGGTGATTAGCTGCCATGCGGCAGAACCTGGGCTTTTTGGACAGGCAGAGAGGTCCAGACCACCCCATGGACCTGAGGAGCAGGTTAAAGAGAAGGAAGTTGGGAGGGGACTGTGGGAGTAGGAGATTGTCCTAGAGAAGGGAAGTGGAATTTCTACGTTCTGGAGAAGGGAAGAACAAAACTAAAGGTGTGGCTAAAGTAGCCCGGAGGAGATGGCCCTTGGCATTAGACAAGACAAATGTGTTGGCCATGATGTCCACACAGAGTTTTGTCTCTCCTCAGTGAAGATGGAGGTTGGGTAGTGAGGGAAGCTATTCACTGAATTAATTTTTTACAGGAATAAGCAGTTTGGGTGGGAATCAGAGTGGAGAGTTAAGAGGACTTGACTTGTTGCCCTTTTTATTCCAATAGGTAGGTTAACACTTATTTTGAGAGCTGTCGCTGAGCAATTCAGATGGAATATGTTCCTTGGAATGAAGAATCAAATCAGGGTAAACCCTCTTTGGGTTATGATAGCTTCCAAGGTCCTCTTGTTTGCATAAGAAAGTCGGGTTTTAGAAGTAGTTCTCTGTACTTTAGTTGAAATCACCGTGAGAAAGATGTAGGTTGGGGTCTCCGGGACACTTCTGGGTTGTTTTTTCCGGCATCTAAGTGTTATTTCTGAAATCCATTAAAAATGTTCAACACAACTGACTCTTCTTTTGCTAGTCACCAAAGTGAAGACTTGACTTTTTTTTAACCTTGTTTTAAAAATCCCGGTTCATTGACAGGGTAGCCTGCTGTCTCTTTGGTTGGTTCTGAGAGAAAACTGAAACGTAAAGGGTTGGGGGCTGGGCAGCATCTATGATGAATGCCTACAACTGCATTCATGTGACCTTGACTCCCACTCTGTGTTACAGGTGATATTTGAATCCGTCTCTTTGAAGGGGCACCCTGGCTACATCGCCGTGGACGAGGTCCGGGTCCTCGCTCATCCTTGCAGTAAGTCTGTCCCCTTCTCCCAGCCTAGCCTTGATCTGTGCCATCCTGGGTAGCGTGGAGGCTGCCATCCCCCTATTCATTCAGCTCACAAACATCTCTCTCTGTCTCTGTCTCGCTCAATCCTTCAAAAATGCTTACATACTCATCGCAATCAGTCCTGAATAAATCCATAATTTTGCTGGCCTGTTCAACAGGCAGCACCTCCAGGAATTTGCAGAGAGTGGCAAAACATCTTCGTTTGAATCTCTCTCCATTATTAAGGGAGTCTAAAGTCCTGATTGTTTATTAGTGGGATTCAGACCACTGAAGTGGAAGAATTAGAGGGCTTTGGATAGAATCTTGTGCAATTGTCTTAAAAAAGAAAGAACACCACCAAAACATGAGCAAATTAGCACGCTGTTCACTCACAGGGAAAAGTACCCCAAAGCTATTAATTCTTTAAAAATAATTTTAAATATGCTCATCAGCTCTGTGCAGGCATAGAGGGAGATTTCTCATAGCGGTTAGTACTCATGGTATAGTGTCAAGAGTCCTTAAAGGCGAACCACTCCTCTGTCCACATCCATTTCTTTGTTGTATTTAATCTCAGATACTTGAGTGTGTTTCAGCAGGGAGCTGTGGTTCCTTGGTTGGCTGAATCTCAGAGAGGCAAGTCCTGGGTGCAAGTAGTTGAGATGATGTCATACCTAGTGATGTTTGGTGGAGGGGAGGATATGCATGTAGATTATGGTAGCCCTTGGGAGAGGGAGGTGGGTCGCCAGCCCCACATGTCTGTGAGTGTTCTGTGGATTGGATATTCCCATTAGTTTCTTGACAGCCACTGGTTCTAGGAGACTGTAATGGGGTTCTCTCCACTCTCCCGTATGTCTGTGAATCATGCTACGGGCTATGGTGCAGATTGTGGCTGCCTAAAGAGAACACACATGCCCGCTTCTCCTTATTTTGGGACTGTTCTCATTTCAGCCCTACCCATGTTGCTGTCATTGAAACAACTTTCCACTTCTGTTGCAGTGAATTCATCAGACCCTTAAACATCACTTCTGTCCTTCTGCCTGGCACTAGAAGGCCATTGTCTGACTCACTGTCTCAGAGCACCTTCTCTGGAGGAGTTTAGGACAAGTCCCAAAGTTCTAGACAGTATTTTGGGAATCTGCATTTGGGTCCTGTACAAGAAGGGGCCCTCCTTCCCAGGAACCAGCCAGCATTTCAGGAATGCTGAGATCCTACTAAACTCTTCATTATTCAGCTTAAGGTTTAACCCCACTCCCCCCCATTTCTGGTTAACTCTTTGGACCTTTTAGAACTTCCCAGGTGGCTCTGTCCATTCAGTCATCTGTAGGAAATGTCTTTGTTGAACCAGACTGTGTGGAAAGAGGATCTCAGCAATCCCCCAGCTCTATAGGGCTTACAGTGGATATGCAGATGAGTTGCCCTCACCAGGATTAAGTCTCCCCTTTCTTTAACTCCTGTGAGAATGATCTTTGGCCTAAACCATGTTGGGAGATGTCTGTTCTACCTGTGGTCCATTGAACTATACACTCAGTGCTGCATGGCCACTAGTTTTGAGGCAGTCTCTCTGAAACCAGCCTATCTTCCTCTAGCCCTGCAGACATCCTGTCCTCATAGTGCATGCTCACCCTTGCTGCATCTGCCTGGGTTTCTACATCTTACCTTATGTTTATGTTTGATGCTTGGATTTGGTCTTTCTGGTAGGTGATACTTAGCTCTTCCCAGGAGAAAAATGCAAGGCTATCTCTCCCTAGATCTCAGACCTCTCTACTTGAATTAGAATTTTCACCTTCACCATGACACATGACCTTGACACCTTTTATTCCAGCCTCATCCACCTTCAAGGCTAGATTGATAGAAACTCTGTCTTACCTAAAAGCACTAAGCATGGTTTGCCATCACGGTCAGATGCTTCCTCCTTTCTGAAAAGTCTCCTTCTGATACATCTCCATGGGAAGAGAGTTCTCTGGAAGGCATTCAGATGCTTCTTCACCCCCAAAGTCTCATGGTTCCTCTTGGAATGTTCCTGTCCCTGGGGCTACTCCTGAATTTAAGATTCTTCTGACAAACTCATCCAACCCCTGCTGAGATTGTGGATTGCACACTTATGGAACTGCTGAGAACCAGTTACCCAACAGATGGGCCGTGGGATATAACTCAGGAAGGCGTGACACTGGCCTTATTCCTGCATAATGTGTTTCTTCTGAGTTCACTCTCAATGTTTAGGCCACTTAGGCATAGCCTTTCCAGAAACTATAATGTGAAGACCCTAAAGAGTGGCTGGAATTGGAAAAGATTCCATTTAACTATATATACAAATACTGGCCATATATGTAGTCATCTGAGGTCTATCCACAGCTCATGAATCATGAGGAGTTGAATAGAACATAGCAAAGGCCCCTTCCTAAGGACCAGTGCTCAGTTCATGCCTAGTGTAGGTTTTTATTCATCCTTTCCTCTCTCAAGTAAATAATTGGACCATCAGCTATATGTTAAGAACTTTGCTGGGCATAATTGATACTTAAGTGCCTAAAAAGGTTTAGGTCCTTGTCCTCATAGCATTTGCTTAGCAGGAAGGCCAGAAAAAGGGATGTCAATAAATAAAGAATTAGCATGAAATAAGTAACTAATAACTGTAGATCGTGAAAAGTACGATCACTATGATAGAAGTGATTGTCTGAGATGTAGGAGGGCTTCTTCGATACAGTGGTCAGAGGGCATGTCTTTAAAGATGTGATCTGAGATTCAAATTATAGAAAGGAACTCACTGTAGAGGGGTTTGGGGAGGGGCATTCTAGACAGAAGAAACAGCAGGTGCAGAGGTCCCACCATGGTAGTCAGTTTGATACTGCCTGTGTGTCCAGAGCATACAAAGTGCAGGAGAGAGTGGTCAGGGCAAATCCTGGTTGGGTAAGCCAGGGCCTTGGGCCTTGTGATGAGCAGTTTGGGTGTTAATATAAGTGCAGGGAGGCCACACTGGAGGGATTTTTGCTGGGGAAGGACCACTTGGGCTGCTCTGTGGAAAATGAGTTGAAAGGCCATAGGGAAGAAGTCAGGAGACACAGGAGGAAGAACATTCTGGAACCATGTAAGAGATGGTGGTGGTGGTCTAAACCATGTCCAGAGCCTCTGCTTCATTCTAGTATAGGAATGAGTAAGACAGATTCATTCTCTATCCTCAGGGGCTGAAAACAGAACAACTAATGAGGTGATTATCTGACATAAAACAAATGGTGTATTAGTTTACTGGGGCTGCCATGATAAAATACTGCAGATTTCAGGCTTATGCAAGGTGGTGCATGTCTGGGGAGACCTGAGCATGCTGCCTTCCAAGGTGCCGGCCATGGACCCTTAGGGTTACTGGGGTCTGGGGTTGAGGTGGGGATTTCCTATCATGAAACTATCTGGTGACTTCTGAACTGCCCTCAGACCAGAAGTGCTTCCCCTCAACCCCCAGCCCTGCATTCATGGCTTCACTCATAGATTATTTAAAATTTAACTACATTGAAATATATGCATTCCCTTTATGTCGTTAGGCTTTCAAAGTCTCCTTGTCTGTCCTCCAAAACATTCGTTCTATTAACGTATGGTCAGAATTTATCAGGAAGTGATTCTTTTAAATATTCCAGAAGCCCCAGGGGGTGTCTGATGGATCTGCCCTCAGTCCTGGATCAACTGGGGCTGGAGTTGTGGTTTCCAAAACAGTGACCAAAAGACAGGAGTGGTATTCAAGGAAAATTATTTTCTTTTCCAACCTGGAACCTCTTGCGTGTATTTTATAGTCCATTTAATATTTTTGTGTTATTTTAAAAGAGTTCTAGCCATAGTTACACTTTGCTGCTATTTCTCAGTGTTAGCCGTTAACGGGGCCACTGCAGTTATAGCTACGTATGATAACTGTCAGCACGCTTTCCCACTCAGCTTCAAAATTTCTAGCTCTTAAGTTGACTTTTAGAATTTTTATAAACTCTTTTTTTCCTCTCCTTCCCAACCTTGTCGGGCCGTGTCCCTCAGCCCACATGCAGAGCGTCTGCAGAGCACATCTCTGAGGTCTGTACTGAACTTTCTCCTCCATGGGGTGGCTTCCTGCTGGGTACTGTCAGGTTTAAAGAGCAAAATAAAGGATACAATAATATGTCTTCAGATACTGCACTGACATCTGCAAGAGTCTAAATGTCACCAACATCAAGGCATTTGGCCCCAGATGCACGATGGGTTTTCTGTTAACCTTATTCAGTGGGATCCCATTCTGGGGAGCTGTATCTCAGAAGGGGGTGAGTGGGGGTGCTTAACACCATGAGCTGGTGGCCAGCTTGGGCACTGAGGTCAACTGTGTTTGGCTTAAGGTGGGCGAGTTGAAGCTGGTGGGGTATTTTCTCTCTGAAAGCAACAGATGCTGGGGGAAATGGGGACAGTTAAGGGAGAATATGAGTAAAGGTTTCTGGTGTGAGGGCACAGGAGGCGGGAGGAGGGTCTGAGTGGCCAGGAGCCCAGAGGAGAGGACCAAACAGTTCCTCAGTACAAGTGTGCTCCCCTGGGATGGATATCTGGGTGAGCCAGGGATGTCCTTGAGCCCCAAAGAACAGAGACGAGGGTAAGGGCATGTGGCAGGAATCCTGGTGGGAAAGAGCATGGTGCAGAGAAGTTTCTGTGCTGGGAACAGCCACCTGGGATAGCATTCACGTGACCTCCACAGCACACTGCTCTGGGGGGATTGGCACTGGATATAGGGGGCTACATGGGGCAAGACTGGCTGGTGCAAATTGTTCCAAATGACTTCCCTAAGAGCTACCTATCAGAGACCACAAACAGATAGAGCCTGCCTGCCTGGAAAATACTAAGAGTTTGAAGAAGAGGTTGCATATCCAATCTGGATTTCTTACTTGCCCTGAGAAAAGCACACATACAGGACCTCCTCCAGCTGCTGGATTGAAGAAGCACCTGTCCCCTGTCCGTGGGGCACAGGGTTTCTCTCCAGGTCCTCCAAATCCCCACCACTCCTTAGCGCCTTGCTCCAGCACCAGGCTGCCATCAGCTACCATTTATTATTGTGCGTACAGTGATGCTTTTTTTACACAGAGAAATCTTTATTTTACTCAAGTCTCTACCAAAATGGAAACATAAAAGATGGGGGCAAGGAGGGTGGGGGCTTTGTTCCGTTTTATGACTGTATGTCTTTATTCATTTGCCTAGCTTGTAGGACTCTTATAGGTGTGTGCGTTGTACATTTGTGCAGTGAGTGGCCAGTGTTGCCCTAGAATATTAACAGTAGGAAACGCTAAACATCTAAATTCTCTACTCCTGAAGCTAGAAGGGAGGGAGGAAGAAACAGGAAAGATGGAAGAAGTTGTGGAGAGCAGTCAGAAGCAAGCAGGGCCATGAATCCGGAGAAGATTTAGTGCTAATTGCACATGTTCCAGAGGTTAAACCATTTTCCCTGCGTCCCAAAGAACATTTCTTTGTAAAAACCAGCACAGTTTCCCAGCACTGGAGTGGAGGAGGCTCTGCGGCTGGACATTCCCTTCCCCTATAAACCCGTGGCATAAACAGAGTTACACAGTTCACTCTATTCCCACTTCCAGGATTGACTTGAACTTGATGGTTCCAAAAATAACTTTACAAAATTATACAGGAGAGCAGAAAGGAAACCATTTCAGACAATCAATGCAGCACGACATTCGTCAGGTTGACTGGATGCAGGAGTCGGAAGCTCTGAGGAGCCCGCGGGGAGTGGTCTGCCCTGGGCCTTGCACCCTTGACTGGGGTGGGGCCTCCACGGTAACAGTGAGCCATCTCTTGAGCTGTTATTGTTTGTTTGAAATCCTGAGCAGTGAGCGTGTGTCTTTTCACAGCAAGTCTGCCGAGTCACGCCACAGTTCTCGGCTTTTGCTGAGCTTTCTAGATGGTAACATAGTTTGGTAGGCAAGATAGTTCAAAGCCAGGAGTAATAGGAACAAAAAAAAAGGATCACTGTGGTGAACTATTTGGGAGCAACGACAGGAGGCCACCAGTGGTCAGCACAGCCCTGCCTGGAGGCCCTTTCTCAGAGGTGCATCTCTGGGTACCCTCTTCATTCCCAACGTCCAGGAGGCAAGAGAATGTGCTAGCTAGATACTGGGTTTGGAGCTAAGGCGGAGCTGGACTGAATTCTGTTTCTGTCTCTCACTGATGTGGGGTGACTCTGGGCACATTAAATTTCTTGAACCTTCATTTCTTCTATATCTCTAAAATGATAATCTACTTCATAGGATGTCTTGAAGTTCAATTAGATAAAACATGCAAAACACATTTGTCATAGTGTCTGGCATTGTAGGAGCTCTCCATAAACGATATAATAATTATTATTATTATTTGGCTCCCTCTGGAGAGATGGCCAAAGGCCTTTGTTGAACCTCCTTGACCCTCTCCTAACTCTCCCTTTTGTCCCATTCTGGGGTATTGTGTGCCCAGTTCATCACTGGCTTGGTTGGTGGTGGGAGGGGCCCGTCGCCGTGCCTCAGGGAAGAGCTTGTTCTTTAGACATAGGTTATCAGCCCATGGAGAGCTCACATGGGTGGGAACCTGTGTCCACAAACAAGGAAAGACGTGACCCTGAGTTACCCAACACGAGCGTGTGCTGAATCCTAGGGCTGACCGTTCGCAGACACCTTGGATTCCCTTTGAAAGTCCTCTCACTGTCTTGCCCAGTCCCCACAGTCACGGCTTCCCTCACGCTCAGGAGCCACCACTTCAAGTTGAGACTCTGGGGTCTTGTGACTTTGGGCAAGTTTCTTGAGTTCTCTGTAAAATAGAGATGATGCTCTAGCACAGAGGTCCTCAAACTTTTGAAACAGGGGGCCAGTTTACTGTCCGTCAGACCGTTGGAGGGCCGGACTATAGTTTAAAAGGACAGGCAGCGGCTAAGCAGGACAGGCAGAAGTAGCAGAAACACCCGGCAGGCTAGATAAATGTCCTGGGCAGGCCACATGTGGCCCGCGGGCTGTAGTTTGAGGACGCCTACAGTCTAACATCTGCACTGGGTTGAGCAAATCACCACAAATACGCACTGCCCAGGGTACGATCATGGAGCAGGTATTTCCGAGTGGGAGCTGCTGGCTCTCCTTCCTCGGCTCTTCATCCTCCTTATCTTCATCACCAGCATCATCACCAAGGCCAGGGTGCAAGTCTCAGACCCAGAGCTGCTTCCCTTCCACTGTCCTTTTTCTGCTTGTTCAGGCCATAGGGAAGCATCCTCTATGGTGAATATCTGACCCTCTTTCCCCAGTTGTCCTTCTTCCCAACTTTCAGTGTCATGGTTCTGCCTCTCATCCAGGGCCGGCCCCAGAAGCAATGGCTAATTAGGGTGTACTCTAGGGAGGCTTGTGCTGATTCTCCAGGAAGAGGAACTTTGAGGGTCTCAGAGAACCAGGTTCATGTCTCGGCTTCCCCAGCGTCCAGGTATCTGATTGTGCCAAACTTTGTAACCCCTCAGAGCCTTAATTTTCTGATCTGCAGAATGGGTGCACAGCCCTCCCTCAGGGTTTTTGTGAGATGCCGCAGGTCACACCTGCAGAACAACGTGCTGCCCATAATGAGCAGTCAGGTGACTGTACTAGCCAGCCCCTTCCCAAGCACCAACCCACCCTGCTCCCTGCCCAGCTCGAGCGGCTGTCCATTGAGAGGGAAGGGACACAGGCTGCTGGATGCCATCCTCATGTGTTGTTTGGTTTTCTCTTAGGAAAAGCACCTCATTTTCTGCGACTCCAAAATGTGGAGGTGAACGTGGGGCAGAATGCCACATTTCAGTGCACTGCCGGTGGGAAGTGGTCTCAGCATGACAAACTGTGGCTGCAGGTAAGAACGGGAGAAGCCCTTGCTCACCCTGCGCATCCCCTAGTTGGGGCAGGAAGTCTGTGCTGGGATGAAGGATTTGCTGGCAAGGGGAAGGGATACTTTTCAAGTCCCTCTGCTCCTTGGGTGATGCTCGGTGTCTATGATCTTGCTAAATTGTAACTGTAATTCTATCAGGGTGGCATCCGTATATACACTTGACAGACGTGAAAATGAACCCAGAATCTAAAAGTTCCAGAACTAGAATTTGTGACTATGACCTTTCCCACCTACCCTCTAATAGACTTTGTCTTTTAAATCTGGATTACTAAAGCTACGGCCAAATGAATATTTCAGGTTCTGGGTATGTGGTGTCATAAAATCTTGATTGGAAGGTTCTTAGCTATCTGTGGCTCACTAGTCCAGCTGGGTAAAATGAGAGCCACTCTTGAATGAAATTTGTCACTAAAATGGGCAACTTGTCTGGTCTCTGGCTAAAGATCTCATCAGTAAAATACCTCAGGAAAATGTCTTAAGCTTGTTTTCTTGATATTTCTGCTCATTGGTGCTACTTCCCAAGCAAGATCAGAAAGGACCTCTTTGGGTGGGAGTTAGAGACAGAGCCAGCTGTCTGGCACCTGTCAAGTGTAATACAAATACCAAATTCTGGGGCAGCACAGATGTTAATGATATGTTGTTCAGTGTGGTAGCCATGAACCCCATGTAGAGGTGGCTATATACCATTTAACAATATTTCTGTTGTTTTGGGTGGATACCCAGTAGTGGGATTGCTGGATGGAAGAGTAGGTCTATTTTTAGTCCTTTGAGAATCTCCATACTGTTTTCCACGGGGGTTGTACTACTTTGCAGTCCCGCCAACAGTGCATAAGCTTTCCCTTCTCTCTGCATCCATGCCAGCATCTGTTGTTTCTGGACTTTTTCATCATGGCCATCCTGACAGGGGTCAGGTGGTATTTCACTGTGGTTTTCATTTGCATTTCCCTGATGATTAGTGATGTTGAACGTCTTTTCATATGTTTTCTTGGCCACTTGTCTATGAGGAATAGAAAAATAAACACCACCTGTTCTCACTAATAAGTGAGAGCTAAATAATGGGTACACAGGGGCACAAAGAGATATAGAGGATACTGAAAACTCAGGAGGGGGAGGACAGGAGGAGGGTGGGGGATAACAACTTGCCTGTTAGTTACAATGAACACTATGCAGTGAAGACACCCCGAAAGCCCCGACTGCAGCATTTTATAGTATATCCATGTAACAAAACTACTCATACCCCTTCATATTTTCCAATAAAATTAATATTGCTGAAACGTTTTATTGAGGCAGCATTGAGATGCAATATATCCAATCTGATAAGCTTTGCTGTTTATGTTTCTACGTGAAACCATTACTACAATCAGGATAGTGACCACAGGCAGCACACTCAGTGTTTCCCTGTCCCCATTTGTGTCCCCTTCATCTGCCTTCCTCAGTCCTGTCTGTCAAGGGAACCACTGATCCGCTTTCTGACACTATGTATGAGTTTGCATGTTCTAGAATTTTCTATAAATGGGCTCATGGAGAACATATTCTTCTTTCACTCAGCCTAATTATCCTGATGTTTATATTGTTGTGTATAAAAATATTTGTTTATTACTTTTGCTAAGAAATTCATTCAAGGCATATATAGAACATGATTTGATTATCCATTCACCTGTTGATAGGCACCTGTTGGCTTGTTTCCAGTTTCTGGCTATTACAAAGAACTTGTGAGCAGTCATGTGCCAGTCTTCCTATAGACTTGATCTTTTATATCTCTTGGGTAAACATCCAGGTGTGTAATAGCTGGGTCATCTGGTAGTTGTATGTTTACATTTTTTTCTTTCTTTTTTTTTTTCTTGAGACAGAGTTTCACTATGTCGTCCTTGCCTCACAGCCCACAACAACCTCAAACTCTTGGGCTCAAGAAATTCTCTTGCCTCAGCCTCCCAAATAGCCAGGACCACAGGCACCCACCACAAAGCCCAGCTATTTTTTTGTTGCAGTTGTCACAGTTGTTTTAGCTGGCCCGGGCTGGGTTTGAACCTGCCAGCCTCAGTGTATGTGGCCAGCATCGTAACCACTGTGCCACAGGCACCGAGCCTATGTTTAAATTTTTATAAAACAATAAGCTGGTTTCAGAAATGGATGTAACATTACGCATTCCCCACCAACAGTCTACAGATGTTCTAGTGGCTCCACAGCCTCACCAGCAGTCTATAGGCTAGTCTTTTCAATTGTATCCATTGAATGGACATGTGACGCCCCCCATTGTGGTTCTAATTTTCATTTCCCTGATGATGAATGATGCTGAACGTATTTCCATGTGCTCATTTGCGCAGCCGTCTCTCTACACACATTGATGAGAGTTTACACTTCTGTCTTGAATTCAAACCCATTTCCTGCCCTTGGAAAATCCCTGCACAGAAATAGCCCATCTAAGGGCTACAAGTTCTTCCTTGCTACTTAGCTGAATATCAGAATGAAAACAGTAGCGATGGCTGCCCCTCTTGCTTCCCTGGGCGTCTTACAGACCATGAGAGAGCCTAATAAACTCCCACCTGCCTCTCCAGGCTTCAGTAGCGCTATTTACTCTCTTCATTATAATTACTATTGGGTGGTATTAGGCTGCCAAGAAGCTTTGTCATTTTGATGGCTTCGCCTTGGCTGGGTCATGAGAATGAGGCAGGACGATCACAGTATTTCCAGTGACTTTATTTGCGTCTTCCGATTCTTTTATGATTGTTATTGCTGGAGTTCTGAGTTGCACACCCTGAGCCTTGGGGCTGTCAGTGGTAGGACATTAAAGCAGAACATAATAGAAGTTTGGAAGGAATAGACGCACTTGGTGCGGGGCTCTTGCATTTATCTACTTTTCGATGTAAACCCAATCTTACTTCATGGAACGTTTTTCAGGCAGCTTACAATGGGACGTAAAACATGACAAGATAGTATAAATTAAAGGTGAAGAAACACCCGATAGGTGGGAGAGAATGCGCTGGAGCTGGTATTAATGCTAACTGCATTTCCACACACCTGCTCCTTACGGGTGGGTCACAGGCAGGGCCCACAGCACCGTAGCTGCCTAGGGGGATAAAGAAAACCTGTCAGATACACAGTTCCCAATGTCGGCGAGATAAACACACACCAGTTGCTCAGGAAAATTCCAACTGTTGTTCACACAGAGGCCAGACAGGAATTGTTCCCCGGAGTCCTCATAAAGAAAGCACCGTGTGATGTAATGAACAGCGTTTCCCGCCGCAGCCTTATTGAGGGCACACAAGTGAGTTTCACGGGCCTGTTTCACATAATGATGCTCGATGGAAAAGCAGTTTCGGAAGGGGGTGAGGGAGGAGGGGCGAGATAGGCAACGTGATACGGCAGAGGCCCCAGCTCTCTGCTGATCCATCTCCATCCTGGGGTTCTCGTAACTGGTCTGGTGAGTGAATAGATTCAATAATTATTTCTCCAAGGAAAGCTCCCCATGGCTCGGCGCCTATAGCTCAACCGGCTAAGGCGCCAGCCACGTACACCTAAGGTGGCGGGTTCGAATCCCCAGCCCGGGCCCGCCAAAACAACAATGATGGCTACAACCAAAAAATGGCCAGGCGTTGTGGCGGGCGCCTGTAGTCCCCAGCTACTTGGGAGGCTGAGGCAGGAGACTCGCTTGAGCCCAGGAGTTGGAGGTTGCTGTGAGCTGTGAGGCCATGGCACTCTACCCAGGGGGATAGCTTGAGGCTCCGTCTCAAAAAAAAAAAAAAAAAAAAAGCTCCCTAAATAGTGTCTCTCTTAGATACATCTCAGAAAATATTGGGAGGTAGACAGTGTATGTTCCGTGTTATCTGGGAGATGCCTGTGCGGCTAGTTGGGTACATCCTTATACTCAACAGTGTGGCTGGATAGCTGGAAGAAGCTTGTGTTAGGTTTCTCCAGAGAAGCAAGAGACTTAGCATGAGGAACTGGCTCAGAGATTATGGAGGCCGAGAAGACCTATGCTCTGCTGTCTACAAGCTGGAAAACACCAGGGGTGCAATTCAGTTCAAGTCCAAAGCCCTGAGAGTTGGGTTAGACAGTGGTTTCAGTCCCCATCCAAAGGCAGAAGACCAATGTCCCACCTCAAGCAGGCAGGCAGGATGCAAAAGGGGTAACATCCCCCTCCTTGACTTTTTTGTTCTCTTCCTCCAAAGATTGGAATGAGGACCCTATACTTTACTGAGTCCACTCATTCAAATGCTAATCTGCCCCAGAGATACCATCTCAGTGTTTGATCAAATTGTGTTTAATCTAGGCACGCTGTTGCAGTCAGTTTGACATATAAAGTTAACCATCACACAGGTTAACATCTTTCTACAAGCTAGGAGATACCTGTCAAGAGACCAGCCATTCAGGGGATGACTGTGGGGTGATCTGGGACAGGTCACACAGTCGCAGATTGTCTCAGGGGACATGGCTTTGGATCTGTTCCAGCACCCTGAGAGCAGCTGGTGGACTCACCAACATTCTATCCCATATAACAGGGCTGGGGCGACTTAGCCTGAGAGGTCCCAAAGCCAGGGGAACAGACATCCTGGCCAAAAGATTCTTCGAAAGACATCTCCAGCAGAACTAGCTTTCCAACAATGTTAGCTCTGCACTGTGGCTTCCAAGATAAGTTCAGGGACTTCAGTAAGTCACAAAAAGTGGTACCTTTTTCATCAGTCAGTTTTAAGTCAGGGAGATAAAGCTTTGTTTCCAGAATGGTGGCTGCGTCGGGCCTTTCTCTCTGACAGTAGTTCATGGACTCACAGTGTGATAAACCCCTGTCGCTTACGTGGTGGAGAATGCCTGTCTGTGTAGGACTTCACAGCTTGTTGTTCTTTAAGGGGCTTCAGATTGTAACAGTTTTAATAAGTTAAAAAGTTAGGTGGCCTGTGTCCCCATTTTCCTTCCTCCTGGAAACTTCACATGTCTTTAGGAGCCCCCGTCTGCCAGGGCGGGCTGTCAGGAATTATAGTGAAAAGTCTATGTCAGAGTCATTGGATGGGGCCTATGCACTTAGCTGAGCCTGGGCCAGTTCTGGCATCAGAGCAAAGGATGATAAAAGGTCAGTAGGAAAAAGTCACAAGAAAGTTTGTCTTGGGATCGTTTCTCCTTGGGGTGAAGAGTAGAATTCCATGGTCTATGATGGAAGGACCTCATTCGTAACTTGCTTGTTCCTTATATGACACAAGGAAGCCAAAACTTGAGATTCTAAAAATTTTTCAGAATAGTGGGATGTCTAGTAAGCAAAGTGCTCTGCCATTTGGGGGGAGCCCTTTTAAAAAAATATATTCAGGGTGCGACTAGGTAAGACTCGACGGACAGAATTAAGAGGATAGCACAGTGAAAATGTAAATAGGAACGTCTCTTCTGCAGGATAATTAGACAATTGATATCTAAAGCCTTAAAGGTGCATATTTTTAATGAGTAACAGTACTTATGGGAATTTGCCTATACCTGGACAGAGCATAAATATCCAGCAATAAAGGCTGATTAGGTACGTGATGGAATGGAGTCATTAAATATCAGATTATAGAAGTACGATACATCTCATGACATCTTCATGGTATGTAATTAAGTGAAAAGAATCAATTATAAAATATTAACATACATATATGTACACACACAAATATGTACTCATATAAATACATATATAGTAACTATACACTTGTAGATACATCCACCTATAAATGTATGTACGTGCAACATTATGAAACACATATCAGGACACTTAATAATTGTGATAAAAGATTATGTTTTTTAATTTTCATCTCAATTCTTTTCTGTTTCATTCGAAACACTTTGAAATAAATTGTATGTAAAACCAGCGCATTGTGCCCCATGATTGCATTCATGTACACAGCTATGATTTAATAAAAAGAAATACTTTGAAATATAGAAAACTAATATGAAAAGAAAAAATAGCGTTAATGATTTTTTTTAAGTCACTTTTTCCTAGCTACAGAATATTCTAAGGATGGTAGGAATCCTTGACTGGGTTTGGGATAACTAAGTCCAACAGGAATGCGGGCCCCTCGGTGAGGATGCCGATGTCTCCAGTGCCCCTATCATCACCATCACATATGTTTAGAAATATTTCGTGTGTGTCCTTCTCAAAGAGGAGAGTGGCTGGGGCTCCACCCTAGAACTTCTTGGGGACCCCAGAGTACACCCTGTCAGCCCCACTGTGGAACTGACTTCCAGGCTTCTCTACGAAGGATTTGCTCCACTGGGAGTTTGTACAGCAAGTACCATTTAAAGAGTCTCACAAATGAGGCCATGTGTCCAAACGCCCTGCACAGATCTCTGTCAGGGCAGTGTATGTATTTAGGCAAATCACATGCCTGGGACTGGGAGCAGATGCCTGCCCTGAGAGACCATCTGCTGGACAGCAGCCTCACAGGGCTGATGCAAAAAGGAGATGTGTCAGTTCTCCCTGCGGCTGACTCTTCCAGTAAACATGTCCCCACCTCTCCGCACGGCTGCTGCTGGCTCCCAGTGCTGTGAGTGTTCTCGGGACCAGCTCCTCCTCCTACCTCCTCCTGTCTGCATCTGAAGCATCTCTCCCACGTGGGATTTCTGTTGAAAACCTAGTGACCACATTACAACTAAACAATGATGATAAAGGAATGGTAATACACATAGTAGCTGATGTTTATTGACTGCGTACACACATGATATATTCAATTCTTATAACTAGTGTTTCAGATAGATGTTATCGTCGCCCCATTTTATAGATGAGGAGACTGAGCCTTTGAGGGTAAATGACATCCTAAGAGTTGCACAGTAAGCAGCAGAGGCAGGATGTGGACATGGTTCTGTCGAGTATTCTTCAGTCCTGTGCTCATCCCTTCTGTGCCTGCCTCTTAGACCTGTCACCTCAGGTCACCACTCCAGCTGCCTTCTTATTCCACAAACAAATTTGTGTCTGGGTATGGTGGCTCACACTTATAATCCCAATGCTCTGGGAGGCCAAAGCAGGTGAATACCTTGAGCTGAGGAATTTGAGGCCTGCCTGAGCAAGAGTAGGACCCATATCTCCTATAAAAATAGAAAAAAATAGCCAAGGATTATAGTGGGCACTTGTAGTGCCAGCTATTTGGGAGGCCAAGGCAGGAGGATCTCTCAAATCCAAGAGTTTGAGGTTGCTGTGAGCTAGGCTAACAAGCGGGCACTCTAGCCTAGGGCAATGGAGTGAGACTTAGTCTCCAAAAAAAGAAAAAATTAACAAGAACAATTTTTTTAGCACATATTTAGACACCTCTAATTTGTTGACTGCTGTACTAGATACTTAAATATATTTGAATTTCTCAAATCTATACATGAGATCAATGAAATAAAAATGCCTTTGGAATTTTTTTAAATTGTCAACCTTCTCATTTTTCTTATCCCTTTCTTAGCCATATTTCTTAAACATGATGTCTCCACTTGCAATGTGGCTTTCTTTAAGGCCTGGCTCATCCAAGAAGTGGCTCTTATAAATGTCATCATTGTTCTCTTTGTTGCTGTAGCCAAAGGATGTTTAGCAAGTCTTACACTTGGCTTCTCTTTCTGCATTTGAAAATCTTTCTTCTTTCTCGGTTCTATGACACCCTCTGTCAACAAATATGAAGGCTCTACGAGATTTTACTTTATTTGCAGGCTAACAGGGTAGACTGCCACAGTTTCATAGATACTGGCAGAAGACACAAGACTCTTGGATCAGAGACAAAGGACTTTTTTATTCACCGCACAGGAAGGTTCATAAGCTTCATATTATAGTCAGCTTCACTTGTCCCCTTCCTCAAACCCTCCTCCATGCACCACGGGAATGATGTCGGGTGGATCAAAGTCTATGTTTGCAGACGGTAGCTCTGTCATAGCTGAGTAAACCCCTACTTAAAACCTCCTCCATTTTTCATTAGTAGCTTCACTGAGATATAATTTACAAACCATACAATTCAGTAGAATCAATGATTTTTGTACTTTTGTGGGGTTGTGGGTCCGTAATCACATGTTCTATCTTCTCTGCTAGTTTTCACCTATAAGTTAACACTAGATCAACAAACAACTCCTTTGGGGCAACCCAGTGGATGGAATCTAAGTGGGCAGATCTTAAATTCTGTACCTACATCTTCAGAAAAGGCTGCATTTTCTCAGATGTATCTGCTCCTAATGCATGTGCCTGGCGCCCCATGCATCTCACCTCTGAGGCCTCCTGCCAACTCAGACCTGGAAATTTCCCCTCACATACTTCTTCTTTCTGGAGAGTTTTCTTCTGTGTCTTCTCTCTGCCCACCCTGGGTTCACACTCTTCAGGATTTAATTCAGGACATCTCAGCCCCCACACTGTGCTAGGAGCTGGGAGAGAGTGGTGAGCAGACAGACCCACTTCTGGTTCTCATGGAACTTACCTTCTCCTGGGAAAGACAGATGGTGAGCAGCTCATCACAGACATAACTGTGTCCTCACTGTATGACAAGGTTACCAGAGGGAAAGATGGTGGGGGATGGGGAGGGATGGGGAGGGCAGAGCCAGGGAAAGTGGGGAGGATCATAGAGAGGTTCTGTTGGAGAAATGGGCCTTTCCCTCAAGGTCCGAGAGGTGAACCAGGCATAGGCAATGGGTGACACTGCCTGGCACGAAGAGATGTGTGTGTGTGCAGGCCTTTCACCACCAGCTAGTCCTCTTTGCTCAGGGCTTAAGGCTCCCAGTGTGGGGCTTATATCAGGCACTCCCCCCCCACACACTCTCACCTGACTCTGCAGGAATTCTGAACCCAGAAATCAACCTCCAGTGTGCAGCCAGCCATGCATGCAGTGAGTGGCCCTTAGGAAGGGTTTCAATATAGCTAATCGAAAATGATTTATGCCTACTTCTATTTTTTCTTTTAATAAAGAATAATCAAAAGCTATTCTGTAGAGCCTGCCAAAAAGGTACAAATAGGGTCTTAAGAGAATCCATGGGTGAGATTTTAGCACATTTCCAAATGTCATGCCATGGCAGCAGTACAACTGACAGTAGAAAGAATAATTCATCATACACGAATTGTGGGACTCTCACCCAAATATTTTCTGGCCAGAAGATTCCTATAGCAATCAGAACAAAATTCAGCTGGAAATCCTGGGCTTGATTTTATATTTTTATTTTACTTTAATGCCAGAAGCCCAGACTGGCACACTGAAGGCTTCCAGGACCCTGTATTAGAATATCTCCTGTAAGCCAGATATAACATGTGTTGTGTGAAACCAGAAATATTACTGTCTTTTATTAAAGACAGTAATGTTTCCACTTCAGCCAATTACAAATCAATTTCAAGGCTTCCTACTCTTTCTGAAATGATAGCATTTTCCCAGGCTGTGTCTTATCTCTTTGTGAAGGGGATAATATCGTAACAGCGGAGGAGAGTGGATGGGGAATAGCAAAATGGCCAGGCCATTATGGATTCCCTGATAAGTAATCAGGTGGTAGGGAAACAGCGCTCTCCGTAACATCGGGGGCAACTCTCATCTTCCCCTTTTCCTGAAGATGGTGAGCCTGGGGGTGGAAGGGTGCACATATGCTAGGGACAGAATTATTAAAATGTAGGTTTTTACAGCCCCTGTTCTTCTAAGGAGTGTGTACTCTCAAACCAAGGGGAGGTGGAATTTGAGTTGTTTTTAAAGAACAAGGCAAACAGATGAAAGAAAGAAAAGATAAAGAAAAAAAAAAAGAGATTTCAAAGGCAAGTATTGCCATAATGAGAGACGCATGGGTATAAAATGGGATTAAGCAGAAGCACCGTTTAGGCTATAAAATGCCTTTGTTCTATTTAGAGCACGTGTTCCCTGTGGATAGATGAATTGGAAACACTGGCTCACCTTCTGGGAAAATTCAGCTCCGTGGGTGTGCACCTTGATAAGCAGACAGGGCCTTGGGGGACGTCAAAAAAGGTAACATTCCACCAAGGGCACTCAGCCTACAGTCAGGACTCTGGCTTTGCTAATAGAGTTGGGTCCGATTTCACAGCCACAGCCCTTGCCTCGTGGCTGGACACCCCTGGTGCAGTGATCAATGGCTCAACCTCAGGAAGTGATCCTACATTTAAGGAATTTTTCCATTCTTGTGTTCTGTGGCATTATTTGGCCCCTTGCTTCCATCCAGGGACTAAAGATGACATTAGCCTTCAAGTCTGTGAGAGCCAAGGTCAGCAGCATTAGCATCACCAGGGAACCTATTAGAAGTGTATCAGGTGATTCTGGACGTCTGGGGGAAGGCTTGATAATCACCCTCCAGATGATTCTTATGCATTCTGAAGTTTGAGAACTCCTCTAACTCGCCAAGCTCTAGCATATCAGCTTTGCCATAACTTAATAATATATGAAAAGAACCTGTTAGCCAAGAATGTAGGAAGATACTTGGCTGCTTCCTATATATTTCTGACTTAGAGATTCACAGGGTTTCCAGTAAGCTAGGCATTTGGGTTTCCAGCAAAAGCATTTCTCAAACTCTTTCCTAGGGTGTAGCTGTTTTCTGCAAGACGGCGTTAGGTGTTCACGGAACAGACAAAGTAGCTTCTGGAACACTGCACACGCTACCTTACTTTTGCAGAGTCAAGAGATGTAAACATGTACTGTTATCTCCTGGATGGCAGATGGGGGATGAGATTAATGTCTCAGTTTCTGGAATCAGATCACCTGGGTCCAAATTCTAATTCAGCCACTCAGCAAAACTCTTGCTATTCCTAGTACGGCTCATAGAGGAGCCCCATCGGCAACACCTGGGAGCTTGCTAGAAATGAATGTCAGGCCCGGCCTACCTACTCCATCAGGAGCTGCATTTTTAACAAATTCCGTGGGTGATCTGACCTCTCTCTGCCTCAGTTTCTTCATTTCTTAAGTAGAAATATTAATAGGACATCAGACTTTATTAAACATCAGAATCACCAAGAGAGTTTTTTAAAAGCAACAATGGTCTGGCCCCACCCGTGGAGTTCCTGATTTATCAGGTCTAAGGTACTTCTGGAGAAGGCACGTTTCTAATAAGCTCCCAGGGGTGTGGATGCAGCCACTCTAGGGACTGCTGCTCTAGATTATTCTAAGAATATTTCTCCTTTCATCCTAACCCTATTTTCCTGCATGAAGTATAATATTTCAATGCTCGACTTTGTGCTTGTTTTACTTTTTTTGCTGTTTTGTTGGAATCTCAACCTAGCCTATAAATTCCTTTGGGCAGAAATTATACCTTCCGCACTCCACATTCTCTCATTTTCTGTTTTGTAAAATAATGAGTACATTTCCAGTATGATTAATAATAGAATAGGGAAAAGGGGGGAAAACTCAGGCTACCAAACCCAATAAACAACATCTATAATGCCTACAACTGGGTGTCCAACCTGGAATTCTCTTAGAAACTTATATTTCTGGGGAGAAGGGCCAAGATGGTAGACTGGAAGCAGCCTGCACGATGCTGCTCTCCTGGAGAGGATTAAACGTGGCAAGTAGATACTTACCTTAAGGTTGATTATTTAAGAGAGAGGACTGAGAATCAGCAGAGTGGAACAGGAGGCTCCCAAAGTGAAGGAGAGGGAAATGGGACAACCGGCCTGGCTGGATTGGAGGTACTCGGGGAAGGGGCCTGTGTGTGGGGAAGGGACAGAGTTAAGGACCCAGGGGCCCCACACTTCCCTGCAGACATTGTAACCGGAGGACCCCTCTGATGCAGCAGGCCTCTGGACTGACACAGAGACCCGATTGGAGGCCATGCAGTGGAGTTGCTCTGGAGGGAAGGCACAGCTGGCCGCCAATCCCGGGGCACTGTGGTTGGTGCCATTTTGAAATTTCAGCCTGAGAGCACTATGTCTACCTGGGGATCAAATCCATAGTTGCTGTATCCCCCTCACTCAGGCAGGGCCAAGGAGGGAGCAGGAAGGCTAGCAGCTCTTGCACACCCCATGAGTAGATGCTGCACACCCACACCGCTGCTGGGGGACCTGGCTAGAGCAGGTGCCCATGGACTTGGTGATTGCTGCCATACCCTGAGTGGCCCCACCCAGTAATTCTTCCCATGGGACCTGGGATCAGCACATACCTATGGCCCTCAATGGCCACCACCAGCCATCTGGGCAGTGCAGCTACCTACCACCTTTGCCACTTGGGAAACCCTAATGAAGATGGACCTGGGTGGGCAAACACCAATAGGGCCATCACTGCTGGACCTGGGCAGATTGCCCCATGAAAGACCTACCCCACCAAGGGCTGATGCTGCCCCTGTGGCTCATGACTCCCACAAGGGGGACAGAGAGATGCAGGTGAGCAGTGGTGCTGAAGGCTCATGGTGGATCTGCCCTTCTCTACTTGGTCACTTTTCTGGAGTGGGATAAGCACACTATCCAGGGACCTTTCCTTCCCTTCACTGACCACCAGAAGCCCCAACAGAGGATAGCGAGTATACCACAAAACTATCTATTTTGAGTTAAAAGAAGTTCCGGATAAGAAGGAATCATCATGAGAACTTTGGCAACATGTAAAAAAAAAATAGGCTGTTTCGACATCCCCAAAGGATCACAGCGGCTCTCCAGCAGTGGACTCCAACGAAAGAAGATTGTTGAAATGTCAGATTTAGAATTCAGAATAGGAACAGTAGGTAAGATCAGTGGGATTGATGAGAAAATTGAAAGCCAACGTAAAAAACCCCCAAAACAAATTCAGGATATGAATGAAAAATTCTCTAAAGAGATAATGTAAGAAAAACTATAACAGAAACTCTAGAAATGAAAGAGTCATTTAGGGAATTCAAAATATAGCAGTACTCTCTCCAAGAAATATGGGATTACGCAAAGCAAACAAATACAATCATTGGTATTCCTGAGAGAGAAGAAGAAAAATAAAGTGTGGAAAAACCTATTTAAGGAAATAATTTAGGAAAATTTCCCTGGTATCATTAGGGATTTAGACATCCAGGTACATAAAGGCCATTGAACACCTGGAAGATTCATGGCAAATAGGGCATCACCAAGGTACTTGGTCAATAGTTTAGCCAAAGTTAAAATGCAGGAGAAAAAATCACACAAGCTGTGAGATGAAAACATGAAGTAACTTATAAAGGAAAACCCATTAGACTAATGACAGACCTCTCGGCAGAGACCTTGTAAGCCAGAAGGGATTGAGGTCCCGTATGTAATCTCCTTCAACAGAATAATTAACAACCAAGAATTTTATATCCTATAAAACTAAGTTTCATAAATAAAGGAGAAATAGTTTTCCCAGCCAAGCAAACACTAAGGAATTTTGTCATCACTGGACCTGCCTTAGAAAACATGCTTAAAACATTAGAGTAAAAAAAAAAAAGAAATTTAAAAATTCAAACTCACAGCTCTTATTAAACAATAATGTAAGGGAGAAAATAAAGCAACATGTAACAATCAACATGATGAACAGACCAGTTTCTCACATGTCAATACTGACATTGAATGTTAAGTCTTTCTTTTGATCAAATTTATTTTTTCTTTAAATTTTATTTACTTTGTTTTACTATAATTTATACAAGAGACTGCTAAGTAAACTAGGTATTTTACATTCACCACGCTTTGCCTCAAATCTCCACAGTGGTTAGAAAAATATTAACATCCACGTGGGGCGCCCATTTCCAGGTGTGCCCAAGTTCCCAATGATACTATAGATGCCAGTGAGAGTTAAGTGCATTAGAAAGAGAGGGATAGACTCTTCATTTCACAAAATTAGCAATAATGTCCCCCACACCAAACACTCTCCAGACAATGGTTATGCTCTGACAAAACCTATCTTACACCAGTGCCCAGTTATCCTGAAGGATCTGTGAAATGTGGGGCTTGCTGCTGAGGATAACAGTGTCTGGCAACACAGTAGTGATCCTCACATCTTCCCATGTCTGATTCACTGCAGTCCCTCCAGTGGGGACACAGGAAATGTGGGAAAAGGAGAAAGAGAGGCAGGGAGGGCTGGGCGTGATCAGATCACTAATGTTGATCAGATCAGTAGTAGTTTAGGAGGAACAAGAAGTTGAAAAAGACATTTTGTGACCTGAAGGCTTTGAGAATATTATACCACTCAAGCTTCTAGGACTGATAGGAGAAAAACTGGAGCTCAGAGAAAGCTTAGAAAAATCTTACCTAGCTGTTATTCCTTTCTTAAAAAAAAAAAAAAAAAAAAAAAAAAAGTAGCAGTGGCTTCTAACCAGCATCCTCATGCTATCCATTCAGGTTGTGTAATGATGTTCTCCTTGGGAGAACCTTCTAGAGTCTGAGGTCTGCCGGACCTCTTGGCAGGGCCTCCGAATTGTGTGCAGGCAAGATTTACACCGTGTCTTAAACTTCTATCTCAAAGGCAGCATCCCCCACTTGAAGTGTATTTCAACATGTAAAGAGCAAAACATTGTCAGTATCTATATTTTATCATGTGAGCCATAAGGAACCCAGACCATTTGCAAAGTTTCCAAGATATTAATCCAGAAAAGTCATTTCCAAACAAGACTCCAAGGAAGTATCATACTTTCAATTTTTCTACATAGCCTATAATATTATTAAGATTAATTTCTCAAAAAAAAAAAAGACTAATTTCTCCATCAGTTTCTTTGTCTAACAGGAACCTAAAAATTGTCTCGTGTTTATTATAAACCACAAACTGCCATCTCCATTTTTGCTTAGTTGGATATAGAAAAATATTTGAAATTTAAAATATGAAAATCCAATAAAAATAAAAAAAAATTTTTTAAAGTATTTTTCCCTTAGGGCAAATGAGTAAAAACTGGCCTGTAACTTTATTCCTTACTTAACAGACATTGTCAAATTTGGCTACAAGATAATGACTGTCCAGAAATAAATAGTTATAAATATATTAAATTTACATTCCAAATTCACTGGAATACCAACAAATTATGAAGAAATTTTTTATGGGAGTCTGCTGCTTATGGGACAAAAATAAAAATTTATAAGAGACTCATTTAAAAGAACAGAAAAATAACAAAAGGATATATATATATGTGTGTGTGTGTCCACAGCTTGACACTTACGAAACATGCCAGCTAGTATTACAATGCAGTCAAATTTGTCCATTAATGGCATTTTTTTTTTCTTCTCACTAGGTAGGCATCCATCTGGGCTTGTCTATGTCACTTCCATAGTATTTATGGGTGTTTCGTACACTAATGTTTATGTTACTGGCTGTGTCATAAATGGTAAAGTCTTTTGTCTCTGACCCAGGGGTCTCATGTTAGTATGGATACTACGCATTAGTATCCATGGAATTGAGCCAAGTTAACTTGCTAGCTTACAAATAGGGTAAAATTTTAGAGGCTTCATATTTTCTGATGCTTTCTAGATAAACATAGAGGCTTGCATACATATATGCAAATGGAGGTTTGTGACAATAATCTTGTTAACATCTGTATCGATTCGTGAATGGCATTTCTTTTTATACCTATTAAAATCTGTTCCAGGCATAGATATTGAAAATATTTTCTTTTGAATTCTTGCTGAAGATAGGTGCAGTACTTTGCATAAATTTTACTAATCCCTTCAGTATGTTTGTGTGTACATATATACATAAGTATGTGTATCTGGATCTGTAGCTCTACGTGCATTTTACGTACAGCTAGACGTCCACATAGATAGGTACACACGTGGTCTGGAACCTATGCATGTGTATGTGTCATCACAAGCAAACGTCTGGGAAACATCAACACTGTGAGATACTGGTCAGATTCTCCTTCACTCATCACTGGCTACTCTGTTCTTCTCACTTGACCTTGATTATGTAAATAGTTTGATAATGTCTCTGACCCTATAAGGGACTCGTCTGACATCAGCAGTTAACATGCCTTGAATGGGATCCCTTCCTACACATTGTTTCTAATTCTTTCTGAGTCTCACCTTCCATTCTCCTAATGTCTCCCATTGTCAGATCAATCCACTTGTCAATCCAACAAAAAGCTAGTGATAAAAAGTTTGTAAATATCCTTTTTTCCTGCTTCTGAATGAAGTTTTCTATTTTGCTGTGCAGTCCCCACCACTTGCATTTGATGGCACCAGCTTATAGGCACACATCTGAGGATAGTCAGGGTTGTTGGCCAGCTCCTTCTTCCAGTTGGGTCCCAAAGGGCCTCTCTTGGTCTTGACTGACTAGAATAATGCTGGGTCTTCATCAGCTTTGTAGTCTGCTGGTGCAACTTTACTTCGATCTACAATATTACGTAGACAGTTATAACAGTTTTCCTTATGTTTGGATCTAAACCACATACATTTCCAGTGTTCCCAAGTCTGGTTTGTGCCACGTTTCAATTTTAATGAAGAAATTGTCTTTCATATATTCACTAGTTACAATTGTTCTGCAGTAGGGTTTCATTCCAGGCTTTCTCATGAAACACCAGGAGCAGTCATCCTTACAAATGCGGTAACTTTGCTCTTTAGGTGATAAATTTTGGGTATATACTGTCCCTTATCTCCATCCTTCTCATTAGTTTCATTCTTTAATGCTTTAATTCCTTCTCCAGCACCAGTCTCATTCTTGCTAGCTTCTGCAACTGTGTAAAGCTGCCCAACCAGATACTCCTGAAGAGACCATGACGAAACCACATGGAATTTCTTCATCAGCACCATCTTCCTGGAAACCCCTCACAGCTGCTGCTGCTGCTACTACCACCACCGCTACTGCTTCTCTGAATGTTAACAGTCTTAATAGCCATTTAAAATATATAGATTGGCTAAATGGATTAAAAGCAAACCACAACCCACATATATGTGATCTCCAAGAAACCCATTTAATTTGCAAAGATTCTCATAGACTCAAGGTAAAGGGGTGGAAAAGAATATTTTATGCAAACAGAAACCAAAAGTGAGTAGCTATTCTCTTATCAGATAAATTTTAAATCAATAATGGTAAAAAAAAAAAGGATAAATATGTTTATAAAGGAATCAAGTGTGTATTACAAGAAGGTATAACAATCCGAAATAATGTTCACCTAACATCTGTACTCTCAGATTCATTGAACAAATTTTACTAGATTTGAGGAAGCAAAAAAACAGTAGCATCATAATAGCCAGAGATATCGGAACTCCTCTGACTGAACTGGACAGATCATAAAGATAGAAAACCAACCACAAAAACCCAGTGGATGTAAAAAGGACTCTAGAAATGAACCTACCAGGACGTTCTGTTTTCAGCACATCCTTGCCAGCATATGCAACATTTCCTAAGCTAGATCCTGGATTAAGCAATGAAATAAGTATCCACAAATTCAGAACAATCAAGATCATACCATGTGTCTTCTCAGACCACAATGGAATCAAAGTAGAAATAAATTACATGAAACTACACGATACACGAATGGCAATTAAATAACCTGCGGCTGAATAATCCTTGGGTCGACGATGAATTCAAGACGGAAATGGAAAGATTTTTCTAATTAAAGGACAAAGATAACACAAGCTTCTAAAATCTCCAAGAGACAGTGAAAGCAATGCTAACAGGAAAGTTTGTAGCCTTAAATGCCTACATCGAAAAGGTAGAAGGATCACAAGTTAATAACCTAATATCATACCTCAAAGAATTAGAGAAGAACAAACCAAATCCAAAGCTAGCATAGGAAAAGAAATAGCAAAGAGAAGAGAAGAACTTGGCTCAGCGCCCATAGCTCAGAGGTTAGGGCGCCGGCCACATACACTGGGGCTGGAGGATTTGAACCCAGACTGGGCCTGCTAAACGATGACAACAACAACAAAAAAAATAGCTGGGCATTGTGGCAGGTGCCGTTAGTCCCAGCTACTTGAGAGGCTGAGGCAAGAGAATCTTTTAAGCCGAAAAGTTTGAGATTGCTATGAGATGTGATGCCATAGCACTCTACCCCTCTACCCAGAGTGACATAGTGAGACTCTGTCTCAAAAAGAAAAAAAAAAAAAAAAAGAACTAAATGAAATGGAAACCAAAAAGCAATACAAAGAAACAAAAAGTTGGCTCTTTAAAAGATAAACAAATTTGATGGAACGCTGGTGAAATTAACCAGAAATAGAAGAAAAGTCTCAAATAAATTAAATCTGAAATGAAAAAGGAGACATTACAACTGATGCCACAGAAGTACAAAATACCACGTGTGACTATGATGCAAACCTTTATGCACATAACCTAGAAAATGTAGAGGAAATGGAAAAATTTTTGGAAATATAAAACCTCCCAAACCTGAATCAGTAAGAAATAGCAATCCTGAACAGACCAATAATGAGTAGTGAAATTGAAACAGTAATAAAAGGGATCTCCCAGTAAATAAAAGCTCCAGACCATACTTGTCCATGTTCTAATTCTACTAGACCTATCTTAATAAAACTGTTCTATAACATTGAGAAGGATAGAATCCTCCCTCTTCATTCTGTGAAGCCATTATCATCCTGATCTCAAAGCCAGGAAAGGACACAACAAAAAAAGAAAACTATAGACCGATATCCCTCATGAATATAGATGCAAAAGTCTGCAATGAAAATACTAGCAAACCTAGTCCAAAGCACATTAAAAGGATACTTCACTATGATCAAGTGCATTTCATCCCAGGCAGGCAAGGATGGTTCACCATAGGCAACTCAACAAATATGATTTACTTCATACACAAAATAAAAAGCAAAAACCTTACGATTATCTCAATAGATACAGAAAAAGCATTCACTACAACCCAGCACCCTCCATGATAAAAACCCTCAAAAACACTAGGCATAGGAGGAACATACCTCAAAATAATAAAAGCCATGTATGACAAACATACAGCAATATCATATGGAATAGGAAAAATTGGAAAACCTTTCCCCCTACAAACTGGAACAAGACCAGGATGCCCATTGCCACCACTTCTATTCAACCTAGTAATGGAAGTTCTAGCCAGGGCGGTCATGCAAGAGAAAGCAATAAAGGACATCCAAATCAGGAGAGAAGAGGTAAAACTATCCTTTTTTGCTGAAAATATAATTTTATCTCTAGAAAACCTTAACAACTGCATCAAAAGACTGCTTAAACCAACCAGAAAGTAAATTCAATAAGGTCTCAAGTTACAAAATCAATGAACCAAATGAGTAGCTTTTCGATACATTCATAGCAATAAAGGTGAGAGAACTCAACATTATTTTCAATAACTTCAAAGAAAATAAAATACCTAGGAATAGGCTTAACCAAGGAGGTGAGAGATCTCTATGAGAAGTATGAGACATTGATGATACGTGGCCCAAAGGGGGAAACATCCAAAATGCTTATGGACTAGAAGAATCAACATTGTTAAAATGTTCATACTACCCAGAGTAATTTACAGATTCACCATGATTGCCTTCGCAATACCAATGACATTTCTCATATACCTAGAAAAAAATAAATTTCTGATGGGTCCAAGAAAGAAGAGCAAAAAGAACAAATCTGGAGGCATCACAGTACCTGACTTCAAATTTTATTACAAGGAACCCAAACAGCCTGGTATTAGCATAAAGGGAGAGACATCGATCTATGGAACAGAATAGGAAACCCAGAAATAAAGCCATATGTCTACAGTTGATTTTGGATGATGCAGACAAAAATATACATTGGGAAAAGGACTCTATTCAATAAATGGTGCCGGGGAAACTGGATAGCCACATGCGGAAGAATGAAACTGGATCCTTATATCTCACTGTATTCAAAAATCAACTCAAGATGGATTAAAGATGTAAAGACCTGAAACCATAAAAATTCCAGAAGAAAACATAGGAAAAGTCTTCTGAACAACCAAAGAATTTATAACTAAGACCCCCACGAACAAATATATTATAGCAAAGTATATATATATATATGTAATTATATAGATATATAAAATAACAAAAATAAACAATACTTAAGTAACGAAAAAGTTTTGGCACAGCAAAGAAAATAACTAATAGAGTAATTAGACAACATACAGAATAGGAGAAAATATTCACGAACTCTAAATGCAAAAAATGACTGACATCCAGAATCTACAAAGAAAACAAATCAGCAAGGAAAAAAAACCAAAAAACATCAACAAGTGGGCAATAAACAGGAAAAAAAAATTTTTTAAGAAGATATGCAAATGACCAGCAAACATATAAAAAAAAAAAGTTCAATATTACTTATCAGGGAAATGCAAATTAAAACCACAATAAAAAACCGCATTACTCTCATCAGAATGTTCCTTATTAAAATGTCAGAAAATAATAGATGTTTTTCAGTGCCGATCCAGTGAAAGGGAACATTTATTAACTGTTGGTGGGAATGTAAATTAGTACAGCCTCTGGGGAACACAGTATGACGATTCCTCAAAGCCCTTGAAGTAGAACTACCATTTGCTCCAGCGATCCCACTACTCAGTATCTAGCCAAAGAAAAAGAAGTCGTTATATCAAAAGACCCCTGCACCTGAATTTTTATCACAGCACAATTCACAATTGCAAAGGTATGGAATGAACCTAAATGCCCATCAAATGATAAGTGGATAAAAAAAAATGTGGTATGTACATTCCATGGACTACTACTCAGCCACAAAGAGAAGTGAAATGATGTATTGAGCTACAGCTTGGATGAATGGGAGACTGTTATCCTAAGTGAAGTATCTCAGGAATGGAAAAAAAAAAAAAAAAAAAACACCACCTGGTCTCACTTGTAAGTGGACTAGGTATGCATATATATATATATATACACACACATATATATATATATATCTGTGATGTAACAGGCACTGAAAACTAACAAGGGGGGAGGTTGGGATGGGGGTGAAGGATAAAAATCTACCTGTCAGGTACTGTGAGCCCTGCCTTGGTGATGGGTATACTGAAAGCTCTGACTTCAGTGTTATACCATTCATTCATGTAATAAAACAAGAAAACAAAAAAACATTTGTACCCTCAAACTTGTGAAATAAATAAAAAATATATTTAAAAAGTTAGATCTCCAATAAGTTCTCAAATGCTGCTGCTGCTGCTGCTCGTCCAGCGACCATCCTTTAAGAACTTCATAGGGGTTTAAAGAGGATTAAGTGAACTCTCATTATGTAAGCCAGTTAGCACAGTGCCTAGCACAAAGCAAACCCTCAAAAATGTCAGTTAATGTGACTTTTACTTGAAAAACACTCAGACAAATCCTTTTAGATTAAATGAAATGTTTATCAAAGTCCCTTAGTTATGGAACTCTTAATTCGTGGGAGAGATGGTGACATTTCTTAGGAAGCAGTGCCTGATGGCAGGGGTGCTGGGGCATTCTGAAATTGCTGGTGTTCTACTGAGGTCAGTTCTTCACCCTATTTTTTAAAAAACAGTCAGAGGCAAACTTCACAGCAGTGACTCATTGGATTGCAGGAGACCGCATGTATAATTTACTGTAGAAGGCAGAGATGGGAGTGTGGCGAGTAGAATGGATGCTGTCTGCATCCTTGATAGATCTCCCCAAAGCACTGTGCATGTTGCTACTAAAACGTCACAGCTCCCCTCACCCAGAGGACTGCCCTGGGTCAAGTGGGAAGCTCCTTCCTTCCCCTGCCTGCTGGGCCATGACATGGTGGCTCGGATGCTGGCTCCTTCCCTTGAGGTGGGATCAATTCTGGGTACACGTCATGCTCCAGGGCTCCCTGTGGGATGGGGCTGAAGCTCGACTCCAGCCTTGACCTCATCCTTGCTTAGCCTGTCTCCTCACTCTATCCTTCACTCCCTTGCTCCTGAGAGCACTCAATAAACCACCGTGTCTCAGATCCTGCTCCCAGGGACCCCGACCTGAGATGCCACCTGTCAGAGTCCACTGGGACATTTGTTCAGTTGGCTCCTAGAATCAGAGAGCTGAAAGAAGATTCCACTTTAGAACAACAGGAACACAGGCTTGAAAAAAGTACCATGGAAAGAAAAGAAACATGTCCTGAAATTTCAAAGGAAGGGCAAACTTATGTCTGAAAAATGAGACAGGAGCCAAAAGAAAATTTCCAACATGGTGGACAAGGCCCTGCGGTGACAGAATCTTTGCCAGGCTTCCAGGCATTCGTCTGTGCCACGCTTCTCTGCAGCTTTCCTCAGGATGGTGGCCACTGGGCTGCTTCCCATTCCTAGCACCCCGTGCATTTATACGCTACCTGCTGTCTTGGCTGGCAGTCTGCACTCCCTCCCTGGCTCTGTGTTTTGGTTCCACTTTGGCCTGCTGGCCCTGCCTCTCGGATCCACCTCTCCCTGGGCCCACTCAAGCCTGTCCAGTTTCTGTTGGCTCTGAACCTCTGAGCCCTCATCTGTTTAACAGAACTTCCCTTTGTTTTCTGCCCTTGCATTTTCTCTTCTCTCTCTGAGGCGGAGACAGTGGTTGGGACCTGTGCTTCTCACATGGTCACTCTGCATAAATTCTTTCTCCCTGTTGACACAGCATTCTGACACCTGATCCTCATGCTCAGGGAGCCTCTGCTGCCTGGTCTGCTGGCATCTGATTCCTGTTTCTGGGCTGCTGGGTCCCTACCCTCATGCCTGACCTTCAGCACCTGCCTCCTTGCTCTGTCGTGTCTGGACCAGTTTCACTTGTGGACTCTTCCCAGCAGGGCTCCTCTCTCTGAACTTGACCTCTGTTTCTCCTTGCTGATGGTCTGTCACGGTGCTGTCTCCTATCATGACTCTGGGCCCTGTCCTGCTGTTGCCTGTTCCCAATATGACAAGTGTGATTATCAAAAGGCCTATTTTCCAGAGATTTTATGAGACAACCTGCAATTTCCCATCCTTCCATAGGATAAAGCTTGTTGGTTCAGGAGCTAAACAGAAAAATGTGAATTGTGCAGGGGGACGCTCTTAATCCTCTCTGGTTATGCTAAAATCTTACATCAGAAAGAAGAAAAATAAGTAATACTGGAGGCAACATCAAAATAAAACTTAAACTAAATATGAACAATGAATGTTTTGCACGCAGCCAACCTTTTGCTCTTTGCCTTAGTTTCTTATTGCCGCTGTAACAAATTTCACAAACTTAATAGCTCCGGACAAAACAAATTTATTTCCTTACTGTTGTGGAGATTAGAAATCAGAAGTAGGTTTCAACGAGCTAAAATCGAGGTGTGAGTGGGCTGCATTCTCTCTCTCTCTTTTTTTTTCTTTTTAGTTTTTTATTATTTTTTCTTATTAAGTCATTTATACATAGATCATGAATGCATTTATGCCGTTATGGGATTCAATGTGTTGATTATTTGTACAAATCGGAGTGCTTACATCCTACTAATGAACATAGCCTTCACCTCATTCACCCAATTACAGTGTTAAGACATTGATGTTCTACACCTGATAGAGCCAACTTCCGCTTGCAATCTGCTCCATAGGTGTGGTCCCCCTATTAACCCTCCCTTGATCGACCCACCCCCGTCCTTTTTTCTTTTTTAAATTTCAGATTAATATGAGAGTACAAATGTTTAGGTTACACTGTTTTCATTTCTAAGGTAAAGTTCAAGTTGTAGTTGAGTCCTTCACCCAGGGGTCATGCTGAACACCCTCACGTTGTGCACATTAGGTGAGAACCCTCCAATCACCTTCCCTCCTTATCTCCCCTCCCCTTCATTAGAATACACTTGTGTTTTTTATGTGGCGTGTAGTTGGCTATATATTGGTTTAATACTAGTATTAAGTACATTGGATATGTGTTTTTCCATTCTTGGGATACTTTCTTAAGAAGGATGTGTTTTAACTCCATCCAGCTAAACACAAAGATGTAAAATCTACGTCTTTTCTTATGGCTGAACAGTATTCCATGGTATACATATACCACAGTTTGTTAATCCATTCATGGTTTGGTGGGCACCTGGGTTGCTTCCACTTCTTGGCAATTATGAATTGAGCCGCAATAAACATTCTAGTGCAAATGTCCTTGTGTTAAAATGAATCTCTTTCTTAGAGGCTCCAGGGGAGAATCCATTCCCTTATCTTTCCCACGGTGTGTGTATGGGTGGCTGCCTGTATTCCTTGGACCCTGGCCCCTTCCTCCTTCTGGGGGCCATCAGTGGCATCACTTTGATCTCCTTCTGTCCCTGCCTCCTCTGCCTCTGACTCTCTTGCCTTCCGCTTTCACATATGAGGACCTTTTGATTACATTGGGCCTAGGTGGACAATATAAAATGGTCTCCCAATCTCAAGACCCTTTACTTAATCATATCCTCAAAGTCTCTGTTGCCATGTAAGGTAACATATCCATGAGTTGTAGGGACTATGATGTGGGCATCTTTGGGGTAGCTGTTACACTTTTTATGGCTAATTTCATGGTTAATTTGGAGAGCTCTGCCAACAACAGAATGGACTTTCATGCCCTAAGTGTTTTATGCAACTTCTCATTTAGTCCTCAGAGTGGCCACCATTATCAAATCCATTGTATACATGAGGAAACTGAAGCTCAGAGAAATGAAATCACCACCAATAGCTTCACACTCTGGGGGGCATTTGCCCTTGTTTTATAATTAGCAGCCCCTATCCTGTCTTTCTCTAACTCCATCCCTGTCCTCTTATAGACATCTGTAACTATAGCCTCCTGTGACCATTGGTGGACCAGGGGAGACAGTCACAGATGAAGAGTTTTCCACCAGTTGGGTTTAAATCTTTTTGGTTGTTATTCTTCTGTCTAGATTTTTATTTCTCTTTTTATCCTTAATAGTCAATACTTTTGTGAACCTCAATCATTTTATTTTCGTAAATTTTATCAAGTAAATTCGATCTGAAGATTCTGGTTTGGTTTAGTCTAGGAAAGTGACTTCGTATGTCTTGCAATCTGATCTGTATTCCATCCATTCTGCTTTTTTCTGTTGGAGCAGATTCCTTATATGACCATTTTCTGTTGTCTGTGTTCTTGATCAATTTCTCTCTCTTCAATTCCTTTTATCTTTCCCTTCTTTGCCGTCTGGGTTATTTTTTCAAGCCTGTCCTTGGGTCTCTCATTTTCTGCTCTTTACTTGTAATGGCATGTTAGACTCTGCAAATGGCTTTTTTTTTCACAACTCTTCCCGTGGTCCCTTGGGGTTTATTTTCCTCTTAGGACTTTTCTTTATCCACTCTCCTCTTAGCTCATGTCTGGTAGGGCTCATGTGTTGTTATCTCTCAGTCGCTCCTTTTTAATCCCCTGAATTTTATGACTGTTCAAAATATCAAATGTCAGAGGCCAAGCCCTGTATGTCATGTCTGCTTGATTAAGCCACATGCATCTTTCTTATTTCCCTCCACCCCTCACTCAACATTCCTAACTCTACTTCTTGTCCCTGCCCCGACTTTTCCCCTCAGTTAAGAAATTGGAAGCAAAGAGGTGGATGCTGGTGTCATACCTGTTGCTCGTGTTATCCCACGTGGGGGAATGAGAATGCCAGAGGGGGTGAGAGATAGGGGAGTCCTTAGTCGATATCAGAACAACACACGGATGTTTCGAGGGCAGGAGCTGAAGCCAGATGCCTTGAATTCAAATCTTGCCTTTGCAGCTTCCGAGCTGTGTACCCTCGGGCAGGTGATTTCACTTCTCTGAGCTTCAGCTTCCTCATTCAAATGACGGAGGTAAGCACTGTGCCTACCTTATGAGTTTTCATGAGGAACAAATGAGAAGGCGTATATAACTCTTAGCACATAATGGCACTTAGTTGCTGTTAGCTTAAAAAAGAAAGAAGAGAAGAAAAGATAAAAGTACTTCTGATGCTATAAATAACTCGAGTTAGAAAATCTTCTCTTGAAACCTCATCACTCACTCATTCATATCCCCACAGTGTCCTGAAGTGCCGTGTTCAGTAGCGGGAACATGGGCTTTTTTTGGTGACCTGTCTCTTCTGAGACCCTCCCATACTCACTGGCCTCTTCCCCAAACCAGACCATGTTCCTCGTGTTTGCCAGAATTTCCTCTACCGCCTCATTGCCCTATCTTGGGAAGGGGCACTGCGTGTGGTGTCTGGTAGTTCCTCACAGTGGGGTCCACGTTCTACCATGTCTTGCAAAGGTGCATCCAGGAGGGAGGCAGGTGGTGGATGGCTTTAGTCCTTGTGCCTAGTCTCCTCCTCCATTTCCTTGTGATGGTTTTTGCTGGTCCTATCGGTTCCTTTCTGGCATGGGAGGGGGTTATGGCTATCTCTGCTGCTGTGGTTTTTAAAAAATTCTGTTGATTTTATTAGTTTTAAGTATAGAGGCAATACATGTTTAAGGCAGAAAGCCTGGAAAATGTTAACAGGGAAAAAAAACAGAATATCACCGAGGATCTCCGTGCTCAGTGGGGGCAAGTCTCTGTTGGCCACACCCTGCCAGTCAGGGCCTGGGTGACTCCGTGTTTCTTGGCTTCACGCTCGCTGCCTCCCCTCATTTGCTGCCATCTGGCTGAGCACTGTGGCTTCACCTGCTTCTCTGCCCCCATCCTGAAAAGTCACTGAAGGAGGTGACAGGAGGTGACAACGATGAAAGCAGCTGTGCGTGAGGCGAAACTGTTCACTTGGCACAGGAAATGATGAGGAAGGCTTAGGGCATAGGAATCACAAATCACAAGATTTTCCCAAATCCGAGCAGACCATCGGAATACACAATTTCATTTTTTGGGGAAAAAGTTCTTGGATTAAGGCAGGAATTATGGACAAGGTCTTGAAATTTGAAACCTTGGAAAAGAGACTCCTTTAGTCTGCATATTTTGAGAAGAGCAGCAAATAATCCACCCCAGATAAGGCTGGGAAGATTTAAACAGGAGATCTATGCAGAAATACTCAGCTCTGGGGCTGGCACACACTGGATGCTTAGTGAATACCCAGGGAAACTGCATCCACGCACAAGTACCTTACCAGTTGCCGTAACTTGGAAGTGGGAAAAGGTCTCATTCTTAGAACTCAAGATGCTGAAGACAGAACTCGTGTGCATTTACCTTGATTCTGCAAATGTTTACCAAGTTTGGAAGTTTCCAGGCAAGGTTCTGGGGATGAATAGAGGGAAGTCCTGCTTCTGGGAAGCTCATGGTCTAAAGTGGGAAACACTTGAAGGAACTTCTGTTCCATACACCAAGGCATGCTGAGCTTCCAGAAGGAGCTGTGATGTCATGGGAGCATACTAGCCATCGGGGTGAGCTGAACATGCATCTTTAAGAGAGAGGGAGTATTTGCAGGGACACAGGACATTCCAGGCAGAGGAAAGAGCACATGGCAATGAAGAAAGGTATTGAAAAGCTCCCATCCACTCATGGTGCCAGCGTGATACAGGTGGGGCTCAGAGGCTATGGGGTGGGGTACAGGGCACCAGGCATGGGGCCAGGAGCCAGGCTCTTTATTAGCACTCCATGGGGGCTGGTTTTCCATTCATCCATCCAGGTTTGTTGTGGGTGAGTGCTGTGTGTTCTGCTTCAGGGATAAAGGAAAATGGGAGGGGAGAAGGTTAAGAGGCCACATGCCAACACCAAATGTAGCCTGAGCCAAAGTGTTTCGAAGGAGCATTTGCCTTCTCTTTGCACCAGGCATCTGCCCTCTAGAATCAGCACACTGCCAAAGTTCAGTCTTGAATCATATCTTTAATCAACCACGGAAACCCCTCTAATAATGGAAAGTCCTGGGCCCCGGGGGGTGATGATGGGGGGCCCTCTGTGTTGGGAGCCCGTGACACCATGACTCCTTCTCTCTTTTTCCTCCTCTCTTCTGCAGCAATGGAATGGCAGGGACACAGCCCTCATGGTCACCCGTGTGGTCAACCATAGGCGCTTCTCAGCCACAGTCAGTGTGGCAGACACTGCCCAGCGCAGCATCAGCAAGTACCGCTGCGTCATCCGCTCTGACGGTGGCTCTGGAGTGTCCAACTACGCAGAGCTGATTGTGAAAGGTAAGTGCCAGCAGCCTGTGCCTCTTCCCCAGTGGCTGCAGTTCCCCGGTCTCTGTTGCTCCCTCCACACAGCCCTGTCTCCACCTACTACATCTCTACCTGCTCGGTAGAAAAGAGCAGGAATGTCTAATTACTCTTCCCTCCTTCTCCCAACATAGACCTTCAAAGAGCGATTACTATTATAAAATAATGCAACATTGCATATTATTCAAAGTTGGGTCTTGCGATATTTAGAAGAATATGTTCCAACTCCACCCAGGTTAATGCAAATGATGTGAAGCCACTATCTTTATTATGGCTGACTAGTATTCCATGACATGCATTGAATAATCCATTCCTGAGTTGATGGGCATTTAGGTTGTTTCCATGTCTTGGCAATTGCAAATTGAGCTGCGATAAACAATCTAGTGCATATGTCCTTAATATAAAATGATTCTTTTTTCTTCTGGGTAGATGCCTAACAGTGGGAGTACAGGGCCAAATGGGAGATCTAATTTGAGTGCTTTGAGGATTCTCCATCCTTCTTTCTAAAGAGGCTATATTAGTAAAGTATCACAAGAGTGGAAAAGCAAATATCCAGTGTACTCAATACTAATATGAAGGCAGTAGATGATCTAATTCACTCCCATATAGGAGAAAAACTCATTTCAATTCAACTTGGGGGAGAGAGAATGAGAGGGAGGTGGGGGGGTTGGGGTGCTCCCACTGAATGGGCACAATACAAGAATGTATGCCACACCTTTTGGGTGCAGGACATAACTACAAGAGGGACTCTACCCGACAAATTCAAATATTGTGATTTGGTTATTTGTACCCCCATATTAACCTGAAATTAAAAAAAAGTTGAGTCTCACATCAGGAGCCATACACAGGAGCCTGAGGATAGATGACAGAGAAGGTATCCCTAAATTTGGCCTTATTTTGTGTTTAAAGTTAGAATGAACAAATGCCCTTTTGTTTGGGTGGCCCTGTCTTGCAGTCTTCTCCTCCTGCTGTTTCTAAGGGATTTTTAATTGAAGACTCCATACAATGACAATATTTTAGGATGGCTTTTGACATAAATAATCCCCTGCCCCCCGGCCTTGATTCAATTCTTCTCCGTTTTCTTGTTCTCGCTCACCTTGAGAGTTGTTTACATGCTTTCCATTAAAATAGGCACCTGTTTTCTTTGCTCTCAAGAAGCAGGCTGTTCCATTTATTTTTTGAAGCCCTATGTAATCTTAGTTATCATGCGTAATGGTCGTATACTATTTCATCAAACGAGTTATCCTATTTTTAAAAATCCTCCCATTGGCAGTCATCCGGGTAATTCCAGGTGTTTTGATTTTTTTTTTCTTTCCTTTGTGTACATAACAATGAACCCCTCAGTGGAGTTCCGATGAGAACATTTTATTCCACTAAACCAGATTATTTCCTTAGGATAAATTCCCTGGAGGTAGACTTGATAGGTCAAAGAATATGAGCATCTTTATGGATTTTTCTTTGTGTTGCAATATTGCTTTCACAAAGGAAAAAAAAAACAGCTTGACAGTTTACACCGGCAGCAGCAGCGTATGGATGTACTTGCTGTACCCATGTTATGTTCACCGATTAAAAGTTTAATATAAGATCATTTGTTGAATGAAATAATGAAGCTATTCATGTTATGCTCTCCGTACAGTGACACCCGGTGTGTTTGGAGGGAAAAAACATCGATCAGGCCCCAGAGGGCCCCTTAGTTGGTTTCTTTGCTCAAAGGATGGGTTGGTGGATAAAGCTGGACCTGTTTTGCTGGCCTGTGCACCCGGGATCCCAGCCGGACCACACTGGGGGCTGCAGGCTGGGATTCTCTATACCATCTCGACTCTATGGATATCACATGCTGATGATGAGTCATCATTCGGGTCTCAGCGTAAATGTCACCATCTCATCCTCTCCTGGACAGCGTCCCCGGCCCCTCCCCTGCCCTCCTTCCCGGTGGTCACTTTCTGTCACATCACTTTGTCTCCTGCTAGCTGGTTATCATCATACTTTAAAGTGATAATTTACCTTTATTTATTTACTGGATGATTTTCCATTGCCCCTTGTTGGAAATAAGGTCTGTGCGGGGTGAGGGGATCATACTTTGCACAGCACCCAGAGTGCCTGGCTCTGAGAACGCTGAGCCACATCAAATTGCCAGTGTTCGACTGTTCCCACCTGCACGGTCAGTCCTTTCATAAGCCTCAACCTTAAGCAAAGTTGTGGAATAATGGATGAGTGAATGAACTATTGGCCTAAAAACAGGGATTCATCTCATCATGCCACGAACCCTTATGCTTAAGATGGACGAATTACTCATGAACAAAATAGGCAAAACTCCTCTTTACATGTATTGACACTGAGTGCCTCTGACACTGAAGTCTTTCCTTTGATTGTGTAAGACTCACATTGTTGTTTTTTTGGTGCCTTCAGACTGGTCTGTTAACTCAGTGGCCTTTGCGGGGTTTTCAGGGACTTGATAAGCGTGTCATCCCCTGAGCTGCCCTGATCCTGTGCTTCTTGTTCCCCTTCTAGCGGGCCTCCCATACCAGCAAATGGAACCAGAAAACTCTCGGTTTATTTTTTCCCTCTCCTCTTTTTCCTATTCAGTTGCAAGGTAAGGAGCGCTGGGAAGACAAATCCAGAGGCTGCTGGGGCAGGGGTGCAGTACAGTATCATTGCCTGTATTTGGAGAGGGAGCCTCCCTTTGTACTGGGGCAGTGATTTGTCCTCTGGTAGCCGAGCATCTTGGGCAGTATTAAGGGGAAGGGGCAGTGCAGCCTCTGCCTCAGTGTACCAGCCAGGCCTGTCACTATGGCCCTGCAGCCCCCACTGCCCTGGAGCTTGTCTCCTGTAGCATGTCCTGCTCCAGCTTAGGGGAGGCACCAGGTGGCTCTAGGTCTCCATGGTGGTAGTGGCACTCCCTGTAACCTGTCCCCTTCTATTAGACCTTCATGAGATTCATCCATATATTTGGCATGGGTTATCACTTCTCTTAGTGCCCATTGTATCCCCATTTTAATATTTAGATGGTAGTAAGACCTTGGTCCCTTGAATGTAGAGCAGTCCCTTCACATATGTTATCCCATTTTATCCTAATTGCAGCTCTGCACATTGGTTTTATTTTAACTCATTTTAGAGCTGGGCAAACCAGGGCAGCCAGGTTGAGAAAGTGAGGGTGGTCCTAAGGGGCAGAGCTGCAGTCTGGCCTGGGTCCAGCTCGTGCTATTTCCAGGACATCTGGAGTGCCTACAAGTTGTGGCCCTGTTGGCATCTGGTGTTACAATGTCAAGGACAGTGCCAGAGGGGCCCAGAGAGCTGGCAAGCAGCTAAGGCGCATGGCAGAAGTGCCTGGGCCTTTCTGGCTAACTTAGGGTTTTGACTCAGGCCTTTTTCTGCTGAACTCTCAGCTAACTTCCAGGATCCTGGAGAAACACACTTAACCTTTGCCTAAACGTGTTCATGCACACACATACACACACACCCCTGGAAAACAAGCAAATAAAATGCAGGGGCACCCAGAAGCAAGAGCAAAGGAAACCCGTCACCCTGGAGTGGTGTCCAGGGACCCGTTGAGGCAGCAGCCCTGAGCATTTGAGGGAAACCGTCTGATGAGGAATGACTCACTTACCTCTTAAGGGCCCTTTGCCTCTGCTGAGCCAAGAACTTAAATACTTAATACTAAAGTATTGTACTTATGGAAAAAGAAAGAGAGGGAAAAAATGTTAATCCTCCTTCAGAGAAGGAAAAAACTCTAAAAAACAAAGACAGAAAAAAAGAGTACACATTGTACTCCATAATGGCAGTGATGTATACAGTTATGGTCTAATAAAAAAAATAAAAAATAAGAAGGCATTGTGAGAAGTGCATGTGATCATGGAGATAGGGGCTCTTAGAAGAGTACCTGGTTTATGAGCTGAGATGTGTTTGTTAAATAAAATAAATAAATTTCCCATAGGAGTGAGATTTCTCAGGTACGGATGTAAAGTGGCTGCAGGGCTCCGTGGGTGGGGACAGGACAACTGACCCAGGTGCCAATTTGCTTAGTGTCTCTGTGGCTGCGGAGAATTCATTTAAGGACTTTGCAAAGTGGGGTGTGGCCGGTGCTCCCTCCACACACAGTGATGTGCTGAGCAGGAAAGGGAGGGAGGAAATGTAAAAATGAGCTTGGGAACATTTACAGCATGGGGTCCGTGAGGTCAGAATTCTCTGGGTCCCCGCCTGTGCTCACCACTGCAGAGTCAGAAAAGCTCATGCAGGAATCCTGGGACAGGAAAGTAGCTGGTCCTGCTGTCCTCACCCATCTGGCTGCACGGGCTACCCCTTTCCCTGGCATCCTTCATCTGGAACTCTGAGTTCACTGCACTTGGGAGGTCATAGGGCCCCTCAGCACCCAATGGTGCCAGGAACTAGAGGCCCCGATGCCAGCGTCCCCAGCAGGTGCCCACACTGAACGGAGCAGCAGAGGCCTACGCTGGGTCTGTCTCTTCCCTAAACAGCCACATTCATGGCTGGCTGGCTATGGCTCGTGGGTGGCAATCCTGAGATAATCAAGATTGGTTCTTCCGACCATGCCACCTAATGTGAGTGTAGGTAATATCAAATTCTCAGGGTGCCACGCAGACTGAAATGAAAGCAAACTGGAATTACTTCATTCTGAAGGGCTGCTTACTGAGTTGTGATAATGTACTTGGGTTTACGTTAGATTACTCTGCCACTGAGGTTTCACTCAGCCCACGATACGGCCCCTCCACCTGCCTGTTCCACACCGGTGCTCACACACGTCCTTATTCTCTCCTGTTTGTGGTTTCTGGGCATCTTTAATTTCAAGGTGTTTTAGCTTGACTCAGAACATGAGAGTCTTCAACCAGAGTTTATACGGGTGCATCTTGATGAAAATTTCCTAATTTATAACCAGCTTTTTTATTAGTGGTGATTTCTAACAGCCTACCATGTGCTCTGAACACTCATCAGTACAGGAAGTAGTGCCCAGGAGATATGTAATGCTGATGCTGATTGTCGGGGGTTCTGATCTAAATACTGTCGTAACCTCCTCCCGGGGGAGCTGGGGAGGGTCCAGAGTTGGGATGTTTGATCTGGACACAGCTGAGCTTCCGTCTCAGTCCTGACCCCAGCTGCGTGTGTCATGTCAGCAAATCACGTATTCACTCTGGGCCTCATTTTCCTCATCTGGGTAATGTTGGTGAACAGATATAATTTTGAGAGGGAAACACTATAACACTTGTATGGGTCCTAATACTAGGTAAGTACCCACAAAATCATTTCTGTAACTACCAGTAATCATATTTTTACCATTGTTATTAAGGAATCATGCCCAAAGACATTGTCTGTTATTCCTTGTCCTGGCTTACAGGCATGCTATTTTGTGAGTACTATGGAAATTTAAATTTAGGTCATCATAGCGTCTCCCTCTTCTGAATAGAGGTTGAGGTCATCTGATGCAGCCCATTGGGCGAAGTCAGTTGCAGAAACGCTTAACTTATATTGTACTGTCTTTGTGTGTTTTTTTTCTCTTTCTTTTTAAAGTATTTTTTTTTTTCTATTTTTTAGAAGTCCCTGGGGATGGTATCAGGTTTGGTGATGTGGGGCCTGCATTCCGGGATGGTGACAGTGGGCCCTGGGCTGCCCCGGGCTGGCAGCATGTGCTCCACTGTTGACCACGGTCCTAACACGTCTTGTTTGCTCACTCTGGTTTCTGGTTCCTGGAGTGATTTGCATTTGCAGCCTCTGGTTCAGAGGTGGAGCGACTTGGGGGAGTTGCTCACTGCTGTCCTTATTAAATAAAGGTTTATGGAGTCCAGTGATGTGTTGGGTACTGTGATGAGCTCACAGTGGAGTGAGAAGAATCGTGCAAACCTATGCTACGTGACCATGCCATTTGTGTTGGCCACATACCACACAACTGCACTAACCCTAACAGTGACCATAGAATGTAGGTGCTGTCAGCACCCTCCTTCTACTAAGGAGGGCATAGGGACTTGTGATAGAAGTTGCAGAACTTTCCAAGGCCACACTGATTATAAGTGACAGGGCTAGGCCTCCCTGGGCCTCAGCCAGGATCTCTCTTTTGTACCACAATCCTTGCAAAATCCAGTATGGTAGGCCCTGCATTGGGGAGTGAATAAGAAACACACAGAACATGCAGTGACTAATGTAGTCTGAGTAAGTCTCAGAGTGGTTCCATCTGAGCTGGGTCCTGTAGCCTGGCAGGTTCATGAGCAGGGACAATCTGAGTCAGTTTTGAGACAAGAGTGGGTGACGTGTTTGAGGCTGGAAATGTAGGCAGGGGGGACATCTGTAGAGTCTTTGTACTGAAATGGGAGCTGGAGCTTTCTTCTCTGGGGATCAGGACACTCTGGTGAACCCTAGCCATGGCCTTGGACAGTGGCACACACACGTGGGAGGCTGGGGCCCTGCTTCCTTCTCTTTTTCCCTTCCCTGGACCTGCTCGTGCCCAGGGAAAACCATTCTCAGGCAACTGGCTGTGGTCCAAGGATAAGGCTGTGTTTGGGCGAAGAGTGAAGGTAAAAGGCATAGCGGGTAGTGATCCCTAGAAACAAGCTCAGGGCAGGAGTTTGGGTGCACGGGGTTTATCTGGGCTGTAGAGAGGTGAGACAGGAAAGGAAGGGGAGCCAATAAAGGGGGCATTTTCAAGCAAGCGATCACCGTGGGCCTCTGGAGCTCAATCCCACTGGGGAATTCTGGGATTCAGTATAGAACTCCTGGGCTGCGAGGGAGTTGGGGTATTTGTGCCTTAATCTTTGGTTGAGGGCTGCTCCTAAGGTGTTAATTTTCTGGCTTTACTGTCCAGTCACATAGGACATAGGGGCCTTTCTGGGGCTTTGGAGAAATCCTACAGCTGTTGAGACTCAGACAGACAGTCTGGAAGTTGGAAGTTGGCTTGTGCTCCCTGCACCAGCGAAGCCTGAGAGATGGCAGTGAGACACACTGTATTCCACAGTATCCTGCAGCATCTGTGTCCCCCGAGGTGACCAGGACTGCTGGCTCCTCCTGCTGCTCCTGAGAGCAGCTACAGAGGACAAGTGCATGCTCAGAGAAGAGGCAAGCCCGTGATGCTCTGAGCATTGGTGCTTAGACAGCCATGGAGCACACCAGGGTCACCCTAAGAACTGGACACGGGAGCACCCATTGCCATTCTCTGCAGTCCTCAGAGAAAAAGGGGAGCTAGAGGGCAGAGCTCCAGCTGGTTGGAAGTAAGCTTGGGGTACAAGAACCTTGTGGGGGAATCTGGCCTCTGGCCTGTAAACTCTACCTGCTAAGCTTATCCAGAGCCTACTACCTTCCACCCCTCTATGTTGTCAACACTGTAATATGAGAGTTGGCAGACATTTCCTATACAGGGCGTGACAGTCGATAGCATCAGTTTCAGGGGTCATATAATTTCTGCCACAACTACTCAGTTCTGCTATTGTAGTGGAAACAGCCACAGAAGATGTGTCAATGAGTGAGCATGGCTATATGCCAATAAAACTTTATTTACAGACACAGGCAGAGGACTGGATTTGGCCCCTGGGCCACAGTTAGCTGATCATTGCATGGGACCACACTCCTTCTCTTTTCTATTCAATGCGACTATTCTAACTTCTTCCCTGATCCTCTCTTGCTCCCCTAAGATCTATTCGCTGTGTAGCAGCCTGAGTGATAGGGTGAAAACAAGTTAAATTATGGCTTTTTCCTCCTCAGAACCAGTATTTCCTATCACACTCAGAATAAAATTCAGACATTTGAACATGACCTTAGATCTGTTCCCTCTCTCCCTCTGTGACTGCTGACTCTCCACCCCTGTATTTGTCCCCTTATTCTCCAGCCACACTTTCAAACCACACCAAGCTACTTCTGACCCCAGGACCTTTGCACTCGCTGTTCTTTCTTTGTCTGAAATGCTTTTCTTCCAGGTAATTATATGGCTCGCTTGTCCTGTTCTCTCTGACACTGCCATTTATATCTACTTGTGTGTCACCCATCTTTCCTGCTAGAACACAAGCTTTTCAAGGAGGAAGCCTTGTAAGCCTTGTTCCCTGCAGCTCTACAGCACTTAGGGCAGCACCTGGCCAAGCAGAAGGTGCTTAAACACCTATTGTATGTAAGGGATGTTCTTGGGTCCTTACTTCACAAGTACATGGCTGCGTTTGAGACAACCCCCATTTCTTCTTTTTTAAAGGCTCTCATCATTATTTGAGCTCCTGGTTTTCCTCCTACCTCTGAGGAAGTTTTGTCCCATTTACAAGTGCCTCTTTTTTTTTTAAATATAGTTTCCTTTAAGTTTTCTTTTTCTTTTCTCCGTTCTTATGGAAGCCATAAGCTTTGAAATTCCCTGTGTGCCTCTTAGGATCTTTCTTTGCCCTGCTTTGGTTGCAATGTGGGGGGGCTCATTCGACCTACTGAAGCCTTCCTGCTTCCACCCTGCCTTAGGATGGTCATTTTAAAATCTTCTGGGCCTTTTCTAAAGCTTTTTAAAGGAAGGATTGCCTCAAGATGACTTCTGCCTATTCTCCCAAGAGTCCTATCTACTGGAGTATATGTGCTCCTGCTTATGTCCAAGAATTTATCAAGTTTTCTTGGCAGGTTTAGCTCCTTTTCTCTTCCTGCTCCTGTGCATTGACCTTGACCTTCCAGAAAGACTGTTTCAGGGGAGAGGTATCTCAGGATCCTCATCAACTCTATAGGAAAATATCCTGGTCTTCCTTTAGTCTTAACTCTTGTGAATGGGTCACATCATTTTTTACCATGACTGTTACTGTCAAGCACACATGGGTAGCGAGTAAGAGGTCTTGGGTTCAAATCCTGGCTCTCCCCTATTTTAGGTATGTGAATTAGGGACATCATTTCCTGACTCTGTAATTGTAAAGTAGAATAACGATGCCGGCTCCCCTAGAATTGGAGGAGGGGTGGTAGATAGGAAAATACTTTGTAAATAAATAAGGTGTTGTTCCCACATGAAAGCTCATCTCCATCCATCTCGGTCATCCTAACGTCTGCCGGCCAGCTGACCTGGGCCTCCGACACTCTCGGTGCTCAGTGATAACACCGCTAGCTTTTTATGGGAAAGGAAAAATGACCGATGGGAGAAAAGTGAGAAACTTCGCTTGAACATATGTGTGTGGGGGGAGGCGAACTGGGAGATAGTATGTATATTGTATTCCATATGGGCACAAAGACAGCCTTATTTCTAAAAAAGTATCAATGTGGATAAATAAAACCTGACAAGTATTGGTTTCCTTGAATTATTTTGACTACTTTATCAGCTGCATGCTGATGTGTTGCATTAACACTTTTAACACATTTGGAAATTAAATCAAATGGCAATTGCATTAAATCCTCATTCACTTGGAACATTACCCTCCTGTGTTCAAATGGAAGAAGGAGCCGAGATACGGAATGAGCTGCAAAGTCTGTTGTTCGCTGCCGTTCCTGGGTGGTTTACCGTGTACTGGCTATCGCCGTGTGAGATTCCTTCTTGGTCTTTGCCGTGGCCCTTGATGCCCATGGAGAGGGTGCTGAAGCCCAGTCCCCCAGCCTCATGGGAGTCACAGAGTCTAGCATCTGTCTTCCTCCTACTGTAAATGAGACTATTTTCCCACCCTCCTTATGCTAATTTTTCAGAATGTTCTATGCTACGGCAGATAGATGTGGAATAAGTTCCAATCTCAGCTAAACTCCATTCAACCACAGGGTCCAGACTTGGAAGAAGGGTCAAGATTATTGCCTTTGTCCCCTCACTAAAGCCTCTGCCTGGACCAGTGGCTCTCAACGGAGGGTGATTCCCCTCCAGGGGACATTTGGCAATGTCTGGAGACACTTTTGATTGTTGTGATTGGGGAAGGGGTACTGGCATCTAGTGGGCAGAGCTTAGAGGCACCCCCCACCCAAAAAACAATGGTTCCGCCCCAAAGGCCAGTTGGGCTGGCCAGACCCATCCTCACAGGGGCCTTTGTAGCCTGATGCCCTAGTGTTTATCTGTATCCCATTGGCCTCTGGCTGGTGGGGTATGAGCAGTGACAGAAGGAAGGCAAGCTGGTGGGTGATATGCCTATGAAGAAATGATTCACAATTGCAAAGATGTGGAATTAATCCAAGTGTCCATCAATTCATGAATAGATTAAGAAACTGGTACGTGTATACCATGGAATACTATTCACCCACAAAAATAGAGACCTTACATCTTTTGTATTAACCTGGATGGAGTGAAAAATGTTCTTCTCAGTAAAGTATCACAAGAATGGAAAAGCAAGTATCCAATGTATGCAATACTAATATGAAACCTATAGATAAACAACTAAATGCCCAGACTGGAGAAAAACACAATTAAATTAGAAGGGTGGTGGGAGGGAAGAGGAGGGAAAAGGGAGGTGGGAGGGGGTTGGTGTGCTCTCCCCTAGTGGGTACGATGTAGGGGTACACAGTGCAGGTCCTGAGTGAAGGGCTCAACTACAAGCTGAACTTTACCTAACAAAGGCAATGTAACCTAATCATATTAACCTAAAATAAACAACTATATAAGCAACAAAAAAATAAATGATTCTGCTTATCTGAGTTTCATGTCCTTGTCTGGAAAATGTTAATTGACTTCTAACTTGCTCTGACTCTGATCCTTTGCCTTTTCTCCCCATTTTCCCCCTAAATACCCATTGAGACCCACTAAGAGAAAGATGCAGACTAAGTCCCCAGTGCCAAGAGGTGTGAGAAAGTCCTGTTGTCAGGGCAGTAAGCTGCAGACAGGTGCACCTCCCTTCCTTCCAGGAGAGAGCAGAAGCACCGGCTCAGCCAAGATTACGTTCTCCAGCCCTCCTTTCCCCCCCGGGGCCAAATGGTTAGTTCTCATTAAAAGAATGTGAGCAGAAGTGCTGCCTGTTCGTTCAGAGTCAGAGTCTAAAAAGGAGGTAGTCGTTCCCCTCATTCTCTTGTCTGCGTTTGGTTGGCTGCATACAGACAACTCCAAGCTTTTAGGTTAGGGAAGAGTCAAAATATCAAACATGCCTGGGTCCCTGAATCACCTTGTGGAAGAAATCTGTCTGCTAAGCAGGCCTGTTAATTAAGCAATAATAAACCATTACTGTGTTAAGCTAGCAAGCCTTGGGATTTATTTGTTATGATAGCTGTTATTAGCCTAGTTAATATAAATTGGAACAAGAAATGACATTAACAATCTCTGGAATCAAAGTTTTCTAGCTTATGTGAAAATAGATGGGGAGATACTTCTTCCTCTCCCACTGCTATTGGGCTCAAAGGGTCCAAATTTTGTACAACCTGAAAGCTAGACAATTAGCCTTTTATTGCCAGTGTTGATGTTTTTAAAGATTAAAACAAGTCTCTACCCAACCATTAGTTTTTGATGTAGAGTCTGCATGTTCCAAAACAAGGTCAGACATTGTGTGTTTTATGTTAAGCAAAGGGGTTGGGGAGAACTTGGCTGCGGCCCATGATGCTCAGGAACTTTGGGAACCAGGGTAGCCTCTGTCCAGGTGTGGCAGCTCTGAGGTCCAATCCAGAAAGGTGGGTCTTGCACTGGGAATCCAAGGACTCATGATCCTTCCACACTGGGATATAAGGTAGGGTGTCCAGGCAGACAGTCCGAGGGGGTCCAGCCCCTTGGCACTACTGATTCCAAATGCAGGTGGGTGGTTTGGAAGAGGAGATACAGGAAATCATTTTGCGTTTCTCAAACAAGCACCACCCATGAGTTAGAAAGGATTCTGATTAAGAAACATTTAGGAAACAAAATGGGAACAGTTAGCAGGAGGCAGATGCCAAAAATCAGTCTCAGCAATTGGGGTGGCAGTGGGTTCCCAGCACAATCAGTGAGGTTCATTATGCCTACGTTGCACTATTTTTAAATTCCTCTCATATCCCCTGCTCAAGACGTGCTCCTCCTGGTCCAGGCAGCTCAGACCCAGTCCTTAGGTGGACAGGTTCACCTGAGAAGAGATGTCGCCTTCCTTTTGTTGCTAATTAGACTTAAGTGACTGTTTCTCAGAGCTTCAGCTTCATTATTTGTCAAAAGAAAGGGTTGTATGCTACAACTGGGATTCAAAGTTATTCCTCCTTTTAACAACGGAATGCTTTCTAAAATAGTAGAAAAATCAAAGGAGGTGCCTTGGCAGGATGCCGGGGCTCCTTGAATAGTGTAAAATCTCTGCATCGTCTTCACCTGGACAGGTGGATTTCTTGGCTTCTTTAAAGTTTTTCTGTCTTAATTGACCCATACGACCCTCCTTCTTTTCCATGCTTTCCTAAACCTAGTCGTAAAGGAGGCTAGGATTTAGTCTCTTCTCCTTTAAACTGAAATGTGTTTGCACCAACTTTTCATTATTAATCAGAGTAGCATGCCTGTTGCTTTATATGTGTATCCAGGGGCAGATGGGACTCGCTTTCAACCCAGTAAATGGAGATGATTTCTTTCTGATGGAATGCGGCCTGGTGGTACGGGGCAGGCAGTTACTGGCAGAGCAGCTGATCATCTGTTCTCAGCAAGCAAAAGCCTCCTGTTTGGGTTAATCAGAGGCAAAATGTGCTCTGTGGTTTGCTCTTTTAATCTCTCGCACACGTGAGTCAGTGGGGAACTGCTGGGGCCCCCAGCAAGACAGGGCTGTGATTTTCTGCATCTGAGCAGGGAGGTTGGAAGGGCTCTTCCTAAGGCGAGGAGGGGAGGCTGCCCTGTAGAGGCAGGTAGGACTGGATTTTTCCCTTGGTTCTATTGTTTCCCTGTCAAATGAAACTCTGCAAATAAGTGACTGAGCCTCAGTTTCTCCAGCTGCAGAAAGGGACAGAATGATGTCACTTGCCTCCTATATTCTGAAGCTCAGTGAAATAAAGTAGACTTAAGTGAATATACTTAAAAGTAACTTCCTGGCTTCCTTCATCCAGGTGGGGCCAGAGAAATGTGTGCCAAATGTCCCTTTCAGGCCTTGCCTAGAAAAATCTCCCCTGTGGAGCCCCCTTTCTTTTCCCCTCCTGCTGTGACAAGGCAGGCTGCATCTCCTTAGAGCCGCCTGGGGCCCTGAATGACTGCATGGAGTCGAGCACCACTTCTCCCCACCCGATAACCTCACTAGGCTGTGATGTGAATGAGCAAAAGCTAAACTAGCTGTGACTTGTCCAACTCATACAGCAGGCTAGAGTGATTAGAAACATCATTCTGGCTACCTATATGGTGGACTGACACTCATAACATCTGGATAGTGTCATGGTTCCCTCTCAGCATTTTGTGGGAGTCTGGAACCATAGCAAGGGGAGTTAGCCTAGTCTTTCTGCCAATGTGACCATCTCCTCTGAAGGGTATTCCTTCTCCCTAGACCAATATTGCTGCCATAGGCACATCTGTACTTATCCTGTGTCTTTTCTTCTGTTACTGCCCCCGTGAGCTGACCACCCCATTTGTTCTGTCTTCCCCTAGTTAGGGTAAGATAGTCTTTAAGTGACCAACAAAACTTGCAGGGCTGGGGACAAAGGTGACTCTTCCAGAGTTAGTTGCATATATCTGCTGAAGGCCAGTCTCTGCTGACTTCATTCTTGACTTTTGCACTTAACTGGGTATTGCCTGTACGTAGGGTCTATACCCTTCCCACCCCAACCTTTGTCATCCTCCCTTAACCAGCCATGACTCTGCAACTTCTGATTGACCGCTGGTCTCTGATTTCATCAATTAACTGTTTCACTGTCTTCAGACATCACAGAAAATACAGTTAATGGATCTATCAATAATGATTGTCTTTGCACAAGAGGGCTCATGCCAGGTGACCCTGGGGCTGTATCTGAGAAGAGGTCCTCCCATCCCACATTTGTCTGCAACCAGGACACCGACAGGAGTTGCCTTACCTTTTGAGACTAGGGTAGAATTAGCTCTCTCTCACATTCTTGCATAGTTTTAGGGGCTTGTACTCTTATGGTCCCTGTGACATTAACCTGGTTTCCATTTCTGCTGCCTTGCCATCTCAACTATTTCTTATTCCCTATATCTCCTATCTGCTCTGCACCATGCAGATTCGGAACTAGCTCCTCTTCCTTTATTTCTTCATCCTTTCCCCAACACACACTCGCACACACACATGCACAGACATACACTCACTCTCTCAAGTTCTTTGTGCTGTAGCAGAACTTCTGAGGATTTAGGGCAATGGGTTTACTGCACGGAAATTCAAATGCTCCCATATAGGATATGAGGAATCCTGGCTTTTATGGGTGTCCTGGCCACATCCATTGAGCAGAGACAGTTCTGGCCTCTTGCTGTGTTTGCCTGGCTCTGCTCTTGTCGTTCCTCCTTGGAGGCTCTCAGCAACTGCAGTCTGGTGGCAGACAGTTGCCTTGGGTCCTGTTTGCACAGCTCATTTCTGCCAGCCCCCCTTGCCATTCTTCCCCACTGGCTTTGGATTAATTCCCTCTGGCAGACTCATGACTCTCCCCTGCCTTTCTTTTATCTCAGAAGCAGGGCCCCATTTCACCACCTGAATGGATTGTATCCTTCAGGCGCTGCACTGAGCCTGAATATGGAGATGGGGGGGCAGTCATTCTCATATGGCCCCTATCAATGGTGAGTGGCTGACCCTAGCTCTAACTGGATAAAGCCCTGGAGGGAGCTTGTGGCAGGGGTCCCTGGAATGCTCAGACATCAGAGGCCTCTGTGTGGAGCCACATCCCATGGCTCATGTGGGGGCCCTGGGCTCCGTCTCCTCTCTTCACTTCCCATTCTGTTTGATTCTTCATTGACATTTTTGCACCAAGCATGTTCAGGACTCAGTTGTGTATCTGCCATCGGTCCCTCCTGCTTCTCTCTGTCTCTGTGCCTCTTCTCCTTGACTTGCCATCTCCCTTTCTTTGTCCTCTACCCTCCTCCTGTCCAGGCTCTGCCCCGTTACTCTCTCCACCTTTCCTATGCATCCAAAGGGCATGAACAGGTCACTGAGCCACCACTGCTGTGCCTGTCATGCCCTGTCACCCTGGTAGTCCCTCCTGAAGACACAACTCCTCTTCCTCTTCCTCTTTCCCTTCCTTCTCTCACACCCCCCGATCCTGCCTTTCTCTCATCTCACTGCCAATGGCCTCTGCCATCTTCATGGCTGCCTCTCATTACTTACTAATGTCATGTTATATACCAGTGTTCTGGGCAATGCCTTGTCCACTCCAATGGCACTGCAGGCCATGGTTCCTCTGGACTGAGACACTGGGGGACAGGGTGGGGCCTGCACAAATGTGTGGCCTCAGTGTCTTCCTCTGAGTGTTCTCTAGTCAAGGACAGCAAACAATTAGTACTATTGCCTCTTTGTTTAACCAGTATGGAAATAAACACCTGGACAGCACTATGGGAATTTCTAAATGCCCCCTATTGAACGATTGGTCAATGAGACAGGTATTTATTAAATACCTATTATATCACAGGAATCTTGTAGCTACATAGATGTACCAAATAGCCTCAGAGCTCCTGGTACCTTGAAGCATGCATTCTCTCTCTCTTTTTTTTTTTAATTAAGTCATATATACATAGATCGTGAATACATTTATGCCTTTGTGGGATTCAATGTGTTGATTATTTGTACAAATTGAAGTGCTTACATCCTACTAATTAACATAGCTTTCACCTCATTTACTTAATCACAGTGTTGAGACATTTGTGTTCTATACTTGATAGATTTGACTTATACACTTGCAATATGCTCCATAGGTGTGGTCCCACCATTAACCTCCCTCTATCTAACTACCCCCTCCCTTTCCTTCCTCCTCCTCTTCCCTCCTTCATCCTAGGCTATAGTTGTGATTCATCTCTCATATGAAAGTGTGAGTGATTATAAATTGGTTTCATAGTAATACTGAGTACATTGGATATTTTTTCCCCATTCCTGAGATACTTTACTAAGAAGAATATTTTCCAGCTCCATCCATGTAAACATAAAAGAGGTAAAGTCTCCACCTTTTTTTAATGCTGCATAGTATTCCATGGTATACATATACTGTAATTTATTAATCCATTTACAGGTTGCTGAGTACTGGGGCTTCATCCATGACTTAGCAATTATGAATTGAGCTGCAGTGAACAATCTGGTGCAAATATCTTTGTTGCCAAGTGATTTTTGGTCTTTTGTATATATACCTAGTAGAGGTATGCCTTCTAGTGGAGGAGAGCACAGAGGGATGGGTCAGTAAGGGAGATGGTTTTAGAGAGTGAAAAGAATGTCCTTCATCTGGAAAGAGTGAATGCTTTGTGGACCAGGGATGCTTGAATATAATCCTATGGCCCTAAACAAGCCGTAGGATGACTTGTATTCAGATCCCAGCTCTGCCACTCATGACATGGGACCAGAGCATGCCATGTATAAGGCCTCTGTAAGCCTGTTGTCCCATCTACAAAGTGAGCCCAAAGGTTACCTGTCAGGTTAGTTGTGAGGTATGAGTTAGACAATGTGTCCCGGACAGTGGTTGGCAGCTCCCTACCCTCAGGAGTGACACCAGCCCCTCCCTGGCCCTTTCCCCCAGTGGGATAAGGACATCTGAATGCAATAATTAGGTTATTTCAATTTGCCACCCTTAAGGCTTCTAACCTGTACAAAATCAACCTAATCTTAGTTTCCTAGTACTGCTGTAATGAACTGCCACAGTGTAGGTGTCTTAAAACAACAGGATTTATTGTCTCAGAGTTTTGGAGGCCAGAAGTCCCAAATCAAAGTGTCTGCAGGTCGGTTCCTTCTGGGGACACAGAGGGAGAATCTGTCCCTCACCTCTGTTTCAGCCTCTGCTGGTCACCAGTGAGCCTTGGTGTTCCTTGGCATGTTAGACACATTACACCAATTTCTGCCTCTGTCACCATGTGGCCACCTTCTCTGTGTCCAAATTCCCTCCATCTTATAAGGATGCTGGTCATTGATTCAGGGGCCACTATCTTCCAGTATGACCTCATCTTAGTGTGATTACATCTGCAAAGACCCTTCTTCCAAATAAGGTTGCATTTGTGGGTACCAAAGGTAAGGATTTGAACATCTCTCTGGCTGACACAGTTCAACCCACAACACCCACATGTATAGATTTTATGGATTTGATGTCTCCCTCCCAAGTCCTTCTGAATTATTCTTATGTGTCTTTGCTTCTGAAGAATTCAGCCTTTTCCTGTTATGATAGAAGCACGTATCTTCCCAAGTGTGAGCAGTGGCTGAAGACTTACCTGGGTGATGAAAACAGACAAGAGGGTTAGGAGTGGAGGCCGAAGGGTGGTCTTCTACTCTCTTCTTTCACTTCTGCTCCTGTTTTAGTTCTTTTCTGTGTCCTGCTGTCAGGTTAGAGCCTGCTCCTCCCACCCAGGGCCCCACTGGAGAGAAGACCCTCTCCATAAATTAGACCCTGAGACCCACAGTTCTCACAACCCCATTCCACAAGTCCCCATTCTGGAGCATGCCAGATAGATTTTAGCTCCCTGATGCTAAGCAGTGCCATCACTGCTCACACACTCTGTCATGGACACCCTATCCTTATGTTTGCTTTTTGGCCTTCTGATTTTGGCTTGCCTGCCTTTGCCTTCCAAGGTAACCTCTCCAAACGCACATCATGCAGCAAGCGCCCCAGGTTCACTAGGTGACAGGCTCCATGAGGACGGACACTGGCTCTGCACTTGGCCATCCTGTGTCTCTAGTGCTCGGCACATGGTAGCCACTCAGTGGGCACTGGTTGTACAAATGCAAGATTGAAGGACTTCAGTAGTTCTCTATTGCTTACCGCCTCTTTGGGGAGATAGGCAAAGCCCTTCACAATCTCCCTTCTTCCAGACCTTTGCATGGTACTCTGGGCTAGAAACCAGCCCCAATATTTAGTCAGCCTCTGTGTCTTTGCTCATGTTCTTTTTCTCTGGAATATCTTTCCTACTTTGTCAGCCCTTTTATAGCTTAGCCCAAGCATTTCCCATCCAGGAAAGCCTTCCTGGCAACCTTCCCCACCCCTAAAGTAGGAAAATGAACTCTTGGTAGACTACCATCTCTTTGAAGGCAAAGGCTGCATCCATATTCATCCGTGTTCCTGGCATCTCTCTGTATGGGAGGAACTCTGTTGATGGCTGCTCCTATGCAGCCAAATCATTCTTTAATGTACACAAGATGATGAGAATGCCCCAACTTGTAATTATTTTGATTTTCATTTTCTAAGTATAAGGAGTCAGAGACTCAGAGAGACTAAGTGACCTGGTTAAGGACACACAGTGAGAGTGGAGCTGGTGGGGTGAGTGGCTCCGAGTTCTCCCGGGGGTGCCACACAAGTAGGCACAATGCAGAACAAATGGGAAGGTGTGGGCATCCCACAGAGCTGTGCAGCAAGCTCCGGGGCAGGCCTGGCTCCCAGCCATGCCCTTGGGAAACTGTGGGCAGGAGGAGCGGCAGCCTCAGCCTTCACTGTGGTTCTCAGGAGACTTCTGTTCTAATTGCTCTTTTTAAGTGTCGTGTGTGCGGTTCAACGTGTGGGGGCCATAGTGTTTGTAGCAACTGCTAATGACAGGGCTACTGAAAAAGACTGTCTATTTTTGGAGTTAAGATTCAGCCTAAAAGACGGAAAAATAAACATTGAGGCTTTTTTTAAAATAAAAATTTGTAGAAAGAAATCAATTCCAACCCCCAAATGCTCTTCTTCCTCCTGAGGGTAGAGTAGGGATTTGATCCAGAATTGGAGGTCAGGTGATCTGCATACAAGTCCTGGCTGTGTCACAAACTCACTTTTTTTGTGAGATGTCACCTCCTCTAATTCTTGCACCAATCTCTGGTCACACCTGATCCTATCACAGTTTTTAGAGTCAGTCCTGACCAGGCAACAGAGAGGTTAAGCATGCCCAGGGCCACTCCCAAGTGGCAGACTCCAAATAGCCTTTCCACCCCATTCTTACCCAAGCTTCAGTGAAACATCAGCAAATGCTGTGACTGACAGCAATGATGATACTGATAGTGATAATACCTAAAGTTTTCTGAGACATTGCTAGGTGCCAAGGCCTTTCTGAGTACTTTTGGAAGGTTGTCTTATTGTTCTGCAAAGATTTACTTTTCCTGATCCCTCCCCATGGCAGAGTGAACTTCCCGATTGATTTTGCCAAAAGCCCGATGGACCCCGAGCTTGGCCTTGGCCCTTGTGACTTGATTTCACCAATAGAATGTGGGTGGACAGAATAGGGTAGGTGCAGTTCCAAGGAGAGTTTCAAGGGGCGTCGTGCATTTCTGCTCCCTGTCTTGCCCGCTGCTGCCCATCATTAAAGAACCTCTTCCTTGGCAGCAACTGCCCCTTCAGCCTAGTTCCTGTAATGAAGGGCATAAAGAAACAGGTTCGAACCCAGATTGGAGCCAGGATTGGCCAAGCCATAACCAGTCCACAGACCTGAGAACAAGAAGTAAAAGTCTGTCTACATCATCAAGATTTGGGGTTGTTTGTTACTGCGGCAAAAGCTAACTAATACAGCATTTCACAAAAAAATGATCTTAAATAACTCACAGCAAATTCTGTGAGGCTGCTGTGTCATTACCCTATTTCATAAAGGGTTGTGCTAGCTTGTCTTTTATAATCCTAAACCCTGGGATCTGGCAGCATTAGCTCTCTGTTCAGTCGTGATCAATGGGCCTTGAAGAACAGCATCACTTTATTGCATTCGAGTGTTAGGGGTGATGCCGTTAGAGACATTCGGAAGGGAAGGAGGGCTCCTGCTGGTGTTGGATGGCCGAGAGTGCTCCTTTATACTCCTTTACTTTATAGATAGGAACTGGCTTCTGGAAGGCAACACCTGCAGAATTGGAGGCAATGGCACTTCACGGGACTTACTGTTCCAGACTTACAGGAGGAATCCCAGCCACAGGACTGGTGGCTCCGCTGTAGAGAGGGCCTCCCAGAATTTTGGAGCCAACCAGACCTTGTGTAGAACTAAAATCTCCCTGGACCCTGGTGGCCACAAGCAGGGCAACTAAGTGCTGGCTTGGGCAGCAAAGGAATTACTAAGAGAGAAATAGCTCCGATGTGGTGTTTCCGTGACCCATGTCTGAGTGGGAGATGTGATTTAAGTGTCTGGTTCCCAGTTGATTCTCCCAGGCTTTCCCTTGAGTTGTCCGGAGGACCTCTTTTTGCAACACGTGTTGCCTCTGAAACCTTTCCCTGCCCACATTGCTGCTGCATCAGCCGAGGCCTGGGTCCCACTCCCCAGACATACCTGGGGGCTACTTCCTCCCAGAGCTGGACCCTGCTGTATTAGGAGCTCAGAGGGCCAACGTGCATGGGATGCCATTTTCGGTGAAGCAAAGACGTGTGTGTTGATAAATCCAAATCGTTCTCCTTAGAAACCTGTAGCCCCTGACAGCTGCAAGGGCAGCAGATGGAGCAATCGCAAAAGCATCATATTGATTGCGGGGAAGTAACAGAAGTGAGAGTTCAGAATGCCTCCTGGAAGGCAGGTAGCCCTCAGCTCTGGTGAGGTGCTAATGAGCTCCCCAGCCAGCTCCAGCTCAACCCGCATCTTCTTAGCAAAAGACCCTGGGCTGGCGGCAGTGTTGAGCAGGGCACTGGCGAGTGGGGGCGAGGAAGGTGATTAACAGAGCAGCTTTGTGGCTCCCACCAGCTCCACTCCCCAAGTCCTTTGTTTCTTTTCCCTTTTATCTTCACAAGGCAAAGCAGAGAGCAGCGCTTTTGCAGTGGGAATTCCTCCTGGTACCCTGTTCTGATCTGTTTGCTTGTATAAATGAGCCCAAGTTTCAGAAGAGAGTGAACCCTCCTCCTCTCAAGGGACATAAACCCAAGGATTTGCCTGTTCCTCCTCCATGCTCCTTGCCACCCTCCCAGCTCGCCAAGGCTGAGTCACCCCATTTCCATGCAGATGTCAGAATGCATACTGTCAGCCGGAGGGCAGGTGGCTAAACCTTGCTTGCAGGGAGGGAGTCGTGTGAAGGCAGGCATATGCCGGCATATTGAATGGGCACCTTTCCTTGCACGTGAGGCTGCTTCATTGTGATTCCACGCTGAGATGCCTTCCTCAGAGGTCAGCTTTTCAACTTATCCATCCTTTGTCTTGTGCACAACCCGTCGTGTGCTTAAGTGCGTCTTTGCAGCCCAATAACAAGGAAGGTGCAAACCAGTGGAAGGATGTGGGGAGCCTTTACTGTTTCCTAATTTATGAACTCCCACACTCCTATTTTCCAACTTGAATTTTGAAGATCAGAACATTTTTCTTACTTTTCAAAGATACAAGCTTTTCCAGGGAACGTTTACATTCTAGACCCTGAGGCAAATACTTCAGCCATGAGCCTCCAAGCATCAGATTTTCAATGACAGGAAACCTGAGTTCTAATCAACTCTGCAACAAGAAAACTTACCACAAGTTAAGTCTGTAACAAGAAAGGTGCTAAACCTCCCAACATTGAACAGCATGATCTTCATCCTTCAAAGCCTTCACCTGTGTCCTTCCCTTGCTCTGGGTACCTCCACTTTCTCTCATCCTTCAGAGCTCAGTTTAGATGTCACCCTTTCCGTGAAGATGTCTTCAGTTTCCCTGGGCAGATATGAACATCATTTCTTCTTAGCTCTTCCAAACATTCTTCTATTTAAAATATTTGTTGTCTGTTTGTTAATTCATTTACTCAAGTATTTATTGTATGGCTACTGTAGGCCCAGACACTACTGTAGGCACCCAAGGATAAAACTGAGACAGCATACGTGTTTATTGTAAACCAGCCCTGTCCAAAAGAAGTTTGTGCCATGATCAAAATGTGCTATCTGGCATGTATGACTTAGTGGCCATGTGTGGCTATCAAGCCCTTGAAATGTGTCTGTCTGTCCTCTGAGTGAGGAATTTTAAATTTTATTTCATCTCAATTAAATTTAAATAGCTATACTTGGCTCGTGGCTACCCTGTAGGGCGGCACTGTTCTACAAGGAGAGATGGACTTTTGAGGAAGTCACAGACCAATACAGTATTACAAATTGTAATGAGGGCCATGTTGGAATCAAGTAGAGTGTTATGGCCAAGTATAAGTAGGGGTGCCCATTTTGGTGAGTGGACAAGAGAGGCTTCTTGGCAGAAGGGACATATGATCTAAGACCATGAAAGAACAAGAAGACAACCTTTCTGGGGAAAGAGATCGGTGAGTGAGGAGTCCCTGAGGTCAGAAGGAGCAGGTGGCCTGTTGAAGGGACAGAGAGTGATCAGTGCAGCTAGAGTGGATGGGTCACTAGTGGAGTGGAGGCTGGAGAGACAGTTAGGGGTCAGACCATTCAAGACCTTAGGGATTGTGGGGAGAGAAGGGAGCTTGCTAGAAGAGCTGGCACCAAAGAAAGAACAGAGCACTGGGGCCACACCCCAGCTATCAGCTTTGTAACTTTTATGCCATGCCATGCTGCCTGAGTGACGTGGGCACCCACCTTCCTGTGACACTGGGCCTGGTGGTAAGCCTCATCTCCATTCTCCTTCCATCCTTGTCTCCAGACTGACTTATTTAGGCCTGTCTAATTTATGTAGCTTCTGTACATGGGTAGTGTGTGTCGGGCTTGGGGGCTTGCCCGTGTTTGTCTCTGTGAAAGAGAAATACTACTGTCTCCAGTGGAGTCATCTTTTCTGATCATGCCTGCTTGGTAGTTAAGATTCTGGAAGCATTTAGCACAAGGAGGAATTGCTGTAATGACAAGTGGATCCTTCTGTAACCTCCACTTAATTGGATGAAGTGACAGCCCCAGTGAAGACTCAAATAAAATTTGGTGCAATTAGACAGTGCCAAACGTCTGGTGCCAGGACTGGGGCAGAAATCCTGCAGGGGGTTCATAGGACCACGGAGGGAGCTTGTTGGGCAGGGGGAGCCCGTGCTGGTGGGCCAGGTGAAGGTGTTTGCTCCACTTGCATTCCCTGCCATTATTCCCATGAATTCTGTCTATCTTCTTTCTGGAAGTTTCCTTGACGGAAGCAGTAGAAGGTACGGAGGCAAAGGGCTAGTCTTAGATTGGGTTCCCTAGAAACAAAATCTGAGACAGAGAGTTGGGTGCAGAAGGTTTGTTTGGGGCAGTTCTGTGAAGACACATGTGGAAAGGGGTGAAGCAGATAGGACCAGGCAGCAGGAGGAGCCGGCTCACCAGGCGGTTACAACTGAGGGCTCAGTCACTATCCTGGGAGAACCCGCAAGCTGAGATGCACCTTCAGAATTGCTCCACATTGAGGTTAGAGGTTCTGGGCTTTGTATTCTCACATCAGCCAGTCATGGGTCATGTCCCCTTACCCACACAAAGCAAAAATGACCTTAGGCGAGACGGTTCCCAGGCAGGGGAAGCTGTGGGCAGTCAGTGGTTTATGTCCTTAGCAGCTAGGGATGGGCTGCAGTGCTTCCTTGCCGGCAGCACACTGTGGTACCCACTGCAGGGTCAGCCCGAGGTGGTCATCGATGGTCCCCTGGGAATTTCTGATCTTCCTCAGATGTGGACTCCAGGCACCGCACACCCTGCCTTGTCCTTACTCCGTCCTCCACCTGCTCTTGGTGAGATTGAGAGTGGCTGCCTGGCCTCCAGTTTCCCCTCCAGTCTTCATCCTGCTGGGTCTGATGCCTTCACTGGCTTCTAGGGCTCCTCTCTCGTTCGTTGCTTTTCTGCTTTTGTTTCCTGTAGTTGATCAGCTGTGTCTGAAGGCAGCGTTTCTGCACACTTCCCACCCATGCCACGGTTCTTCCCTTTCGGAGGTCTTCTTTCTAGCAGTGAGTCTGGAAGCCCAGCCCCTTCCGCCTTTATTGTAGAATGTGGAATGTGTGGGCTCCAGATCAGGCAGACCAGAGTGAGGTCTCATGTTCTGTCACTTTCTAGAACGGAGCTGGGCAAGTCAGCATCTGGGATACCGACCTGGATTCACATGTTGGGTGTTATACTTTCACTTTGAGCCTTTCTCCCCTATAAAATCTGGATAAGTCACTTACATCATCAGGCTCTGAGGAGGACTAGGTAGTGAGTGCATGACAGGCTCACTGCGCGGTACGTGACACGTGCTAGGGGTTGTCAGCCTTGTTTGTATTGAAAGCTGTCATCAACTCAGCCTGGCGAAGGGCAGTCCAGGCCACACTACAGCTTAGAATTCCACAGGTGCTGGAATCCAGTCCTGAGTGTAACACAAAATCTTGAGAAGAGGTATCCATGGAGAAATCAGGTCATCCACAATTTGAGTGGAGGGAGCTAGTTCAGTCCAGCCCACTCCCCAGCAGTTGGGAATGAATGGATACCTTGAGGAATACATGGCGGGGGGTGATCCCCCTCTCACTGCCAAGGGCCCAGCAGCATTTATTCCTGGTTCTCTTCCTCCTCTGCCCACCCACGCAGCTCTCTTGACATGACCACAGCCTCAACTTCTGCATGGGACAGCAGGTCGTGAGAGTCGCGTCTCCCCAGTCCCGTAACTCTCAGGCTCACCGTGACCATCTTTCCATCCCCGCGTGGCGCGGGAGCCGGCGTGGAGCCCCTCATCCCAGTCCTGCTCTTCCTCCTTTGTTGGACACGCAGCAGGACTCCACAGGCAAATGGAGAAGAAAAGCCTTGATCACTGTTTATTTTCCTTAATTCTCATTGTTCCTCTTTTATTTTTACCCTTGATTACAAGCAACATAAAAGTTCGCTTCTGTGTCTTCCCCCCCTTTGCAGCTGCTGGTTTGAATAGCACCCTGCTAGACTGACAGACCCCCCTGGTAGACTCAGAAAGGAGAGAAATTAGCTAAAAGGGAAAAAAGAGAGACATTTTTAGTTCCGGGCGGGAGCCTCATTTTGGCAAACCGCAGACTTTTGCCTGGCTCCAGAGCCGCCTTTTAATGCCAGCACACACAATACACAGCTTCTGGAGACACGGTGTTTTTGTTGTTGTCATTGTTTTGCTTTCATTTTCTTGGAGACAAACCGGCCTCCTTGATTGCCGTGCGGCTCCAGTCTCTATCGCTCTTAGAGAAGGCCAGTCTGCTTGTCCAGTGGTTGAGACTTCGGTCACTTTCACGTCCTTTCTTTACTCCTTCCGTCTTGCCTATGTTTTCATTCATTCCACACGTGTGCGTACCTACTCTTCGCTCACATTTCGCTAGTGGCTAAAATGCAAAATTAAAGGAGACTATTTCCCTGACCCCAAAGGTGCTCACAGTGTGGCTGGGAAGACGTGCAGGTAAGCCAATAGTTTCAAGGAAAAGCGAGCACCCTTGCATTTGGGAAATGATCGTTGTCAATGCCTGGGCGTGGGGGTTCTTGCCCCTTCACTCTGTTCTCCATTTCGCTGTGGTACCTCGGGTATCTTAACCCCGTCTCCACCTGTCTCCTCATCAGCTCTAGTGCAGGGATGATGGCTTGGCATTAGCAGGCGCTGAGGACTAAATGAGACAACGCGTGGTTGTGTGTACTGCTTGGTGGTGGGATGCCTGATGTAGAGCAACTTGGTGGGAAGTATCTGGTGCTACCAGGGCTGTTGTTGAGCAAGGGCACTCAGCCTGTGACTCTAGAGGCCGGGGGTTCTCAACTTAGCTTCATTACCAGGTAGTTTAACTTGGAGCAACTCTTCTACCTTCTTTTTCCTTGTGGAACTGTAACGTGATCTGACTCACAAGTCCGGCAGTGCTATTCTCAGTGTGAGTACGGGCCGGCAGCAGCAGCGGTGACTGAAACTTGTCAGGAATGTGAATCCCGGGTCCCACCCTTGACCTCTTGGATCAGAATCTGGAGTTGGGTTAGGAATCTGTGATTTAACTGTCCTCCGGGGATGCAGGGTGAAATCTGAGAAGTGTTGGCTTAGCCAAGAAAGGTCTACCAGTTGCCCAGTACAGAATCTGCCCAAATCTCCAGGCTGAATAAAGGTATTTACAGCTGTTGTTGCAGTGAGGGTGAAAGTAGTGAGCAGTGAACAACTTTTCAAGGGTGTAGCCGTTATCACTGAAAGGCTGGGTTTGAGCTGACTCTAGAAAGGTGATGATGGCTTTTGAGAAGGAAGAGAATCTCTAGAAGAGGCACCCTGTGGAAAAGGCAGAGTGGTGTTTGGAGGATGCTGCAAAGTTTGGTGCTGCTCATGCACAAAATTCCAGAGGGTTGGCTGGAGACAGCAATAGAGAGGCAGTCTGGTGAAGCCAGATCAGGAAGGTCTGATCTGCCAGGTCAAGGGCTTTGGACTCGATCCTAAGAACTATTGAACAGTTTTAAACACAGAAGCAACATGATGCAATGTGTTGTTAGTAAGATCAGTTATTAAGGCTGTAGTAGCTGGAGTACCCAGTAGACCAGGGCAAATAACAGTCCCTGGAGACTCCAAAAGAAAGTTTCTGCTGAAAGTGAACATTGGTATACCAGTTGTCCCTTTCTTACTTGTTCCTCCATCAGCTTTTTTGTAAAGATCCACTGAGTGCATACGATGCTCCAGGTGCCCAGGGCACACCCCTGAGGCCAGTGAAACAACATCCTTATCCTTCCTGGGTCCACAGTCCCTTGAGAAAGATGACGAGTATGTTTATTAGTGTGATGAGGAAAGGGAGCCACCTACACTGGTTACCCGGCACACTGTGGGTACTTTGTTAATGGGAGCTCTGCTACTTATCACCCACTGGCCGTGTTCTTGGGATGTCCCAAGTCTAAGCTCATTGTGTCCTTACAATGACCCTTTTTACAACTGAAGAAGCTTCCCTCAGAAGTGTCCTGTATCAGGACATATACAAAATGATACCTAGGAGGATGTTCAGTTTGGGGTGGCCCCCTTTTTTCTTTGCACCGGGACATGGAGGTTGTGGGGCGAAGCTGGAAGAATAATCAGAAACAAGAGCAAGTCTTCTGAGGTCCCAGACAGAGGAGGCCTCTCTCTGTCCTGTTGGTAGCAGGGCAGTTTTAAAAAAAAGATGTTTAAGAGGCAGGTGTCATGATCAGAGACACTCTGACATCTTAGAGTATTTTCAGGCAAAAAGTGAGGCCTTGCGAACTAACCTTTGGTGAAGGGCACTGGCATTTATTCATAGTATGTCTGCTGCTTTGCCTAATTCTCTTAATATCTGTGCCTGTGACAAAATCTCAGCAAGGTGAATGAGGTACCAAAGCTCCTCCCTTCTCCTGCAGCTTGTCCCCCTACCTGAAAACCCCATTAGGAACAGCTCATCATTTCTGAAGTATAGTGTAGCATCTGCAGAGGGCTGGACCCGGCTATGCGTGCCTTGAGAGTGGAAGGCAGGAGGGACGCTTGGCATGGGAATGCATAATGTTCCTCCTTTACAAATGGTAAAGTGAAGCATAGAAAGGTTAAGTGTCTTGTTCAGGGTCACAAAGCTGCCAGTCACCTAGAGTGGCTCCTTTACCAAAGGCCACCTGGCTTCAGAACCCTCCTTTGGTGTGGTGGTCTCTACAGGCAGTGTCAGCGCTGGCAACTCCTCAGCTATAGGACTCAGTGCTTATAATGGGCCAGCTTGCATCTACTCCAAGGCCTGTGCCCCTGTGGATGGCAGAATCAGGGTCCCCCAAAGATTTCCACCACCTTTCCATAGTCCAAGAACCTGTGACTGTATTATCTTGTGTAGCAATGGTGGTTTTGCCAATGGGATTAATTTAAGGGTTTTGAGATGGGGAGATTATACTGATTTATCTGGGCCCATTGTACTCACTAGCATCTTGTAAAAGAAAGACAGGGGGACCTTGGAATCAGAGAAAGAGAATAGGATTGGAAAATGCCATGCTGGTGGCTTGAAGATGAAGGCAGGGGCTGTGAACCAAGGAGGTGGCCTTAAGAATCTGAAAAAAGCAAGAGGATAGATTTTCACCTGGAGTCCCTAGAAGATTGCAGTCCTGCTGACCCATGATCTGAACTCTCTTCCGGAGCTATACTCGTGAGGTAATGCGTGTTTTGTCTTTACCACCACATTTGTGTACTTTTATTAGAGCAGCAATAGGAAAGTGTTACTGGTCCCCATAAGTCATGAGCCAGACTTTAGGTGTGCCGCCTATCTGCATAGAGGGATAAGACTGGATTTGTATAACCATGATCACCTGGCCCCTCTCTGAACCTCATTTTTCTCATCTGTAAAATGGAAGGTTTTCATCTCCTTTGTGCAGGTGTGTGGTTACCTCATTCTTCCCAGACCCCCTGACTTCAGGTAACTGCCATAATAAACCCTCAAACATCTGGTGGTTCAAATGGGTGAACCTTTTGCTGATGAACGATCTCAAATGGACAGCTGTCCTCCAAGTGGTGACTCAGGGACCCCGGCTCTTCTGTCTTCTGTCAGCCACCTTTACAATCATCTTCCGCATCAAATGTTCAAAGGGAAAGCTTGTTTTGTGTTGTCATTATTGTTTTTTGTTTGTTTTTGTTGACCAAGCCTGAAGATAGTGCATATTTGCACTTTTTCATCAGCCACATGGCTACACCCTTGCTGCAAGGGAGGCTGGAAGCATCAGTCACTAGGTCTGTGAATGGTGAGATGATTTGAACTCATTTATCAAGTGATGACTGAGTCCTTACTGGTGCCAGGCCCAGGGCTGTTCTGTGGCAGTGTGACAGTGGAGGCCTCCCAGTCACTGGGGCAAAGTACTTGAGACAGGACGGTCGGGAGAGGCCACTTAAGCTGGAGAAGGATCCAGGCAGGTCAGCAGAAGCTCATCACTCAAGTGAAACACAATAGAACCTCCATAATTAACCACCTCCCTACACTGACCAGCTCTTTAAGTTGACCTAATTTTCATAGACTGGACATGCACCATATGTCATATGTTGACCATCTCCGTACATTGACCAGTTTGTTGTAGTCCTTTGGGTGGTCAACTGCTGTAGGTCTACTGTAGTTGTGATTTAGGGACTCTGTGAGTGGAGGTCGGGGTGGGAGAGGTCTTCTCTGTCCTGATGGTTCTTTTGTGCCAGATACTATACTATGATATTTTAAACACTAAATAAGAAAGGTTTGTGGATGAGGAAAGCAATGCTTGAAGAGGTTAAGTGGCTTGTCCCAGTGGTCCAGCTTGTTATCTGCAGAGGGGGCAGTTAAATCTAGGGCTTTTTGTCTATACTTTGGTGTACATAATCAGAGTGTATCCTTTTAGAAGCTTCTCTTGAGAAATCCGAGGACCATCAAGCTCAGAGTTAGAAAGAAGCCCTGTAGAAGTTGAATCCACACTTCCATCAAAAGCTTTGGGCATTCCCTTCAAAATTTTACTTCCACCTTCAAAATTAATACTTTACAGAAGGAATCCTAGGCATGGTGGCCTATGTAGCATCCAGATATTAGCCTCTCACTGGGTCCTCTCTCTCCCAGGGACTCATTCTTAATTTCATCTGGGGTGCCAGGCATTCTGAGGCAGCCATACCAGCTCCAAGGCCTGCCCTCTCCACCATGTTCCAAGTGGGTGGAGATTTCAGCAGGGGGAACTCCAGTCCAAACAAGGGCTCACTAAACTCCAGCTGTGCCTGACTCCCTGGTCAGTTGTAATGGGCCTTTGGAGGCCCCTCTGTCACCAAGTTAAGCCACTCACAGCTGTTCTTCTATTATCGGCACATCAGAGATCTTTCTCAAAGTGCTGAGTCCACCCTGATCAAAGTTAAGTTCAAAGGAATGCTTCATTTTGGTTAAAATTAAATTAAAGGGATTTTTAAAAAATTAGGAAGGATATTATAAAGATGTCCTTTTCTATGGAAGGCAATTTGTTTCTAAATAGAAAAAAAATCAAAATAAACAAAATCTTTTCTTGATCATTTTTGTTAAAAAAAAAAAAATCAGAGTCTTAAATATTTTTTTGCCATCTGTTCCCTGTTATTTCTGAAACTTTGTGTTGAGTGTCTGGGGTGGGGGAGAGATTCAAACGGCCATCAAAATTGTTTTAAGTAATTAAAACTGATAAAATTTGTAAGTTTTTACCTAATCTCTAGATGATTTGATTGGAGTCAACCAGATGTAAAAATGCCTGCAACAAATTATTCTGTGCTTCTATGACAAGCAATTCTGAGAAAATATCCTGAAAACAGCTGCTAAGTATGTGATCTGGGGATTTGACAGTGCAGAAGGACAATTCTGTGTACTCAGGAAAGCTTGGAGAAAATCCAATATAAGTTTGGTTGTAAGAATGAATTGGGCTTATTCAAGAAGGAGCCACATTTTGATGATGGATAGGCAAGACAGACCCTCAGATAATTTCTCTCTATGTAAGGAATGAGCTGCAGACACATATGTTCTGGGAACACTGGAACATCAGTCAGTCTCTTCTCATCCTTGACCTTTTTCTCTTGGGAGAGCTCCTATTTCAAGACTTAACCCATGTGTCACTTTCCTCATTGAGCCCTTCATAACTCCCATACCAGTTTGCATGTTTACAGCACTCTTCTCAGTATACTGTACAGAGATTTCTTGTTTAGATGCCTGTTTCTTCTGCTACTGGATCCAGTAGGTACACCCATGTAACTTTGGGTTAATTGCTTACCTTGTCAAGCCTCAGTATTCAATGATGTAAAATGGTAGTAGTGTGAGTCTATCTCACCACTAAGAGGTATATATGTTGTCACACATTGACCATGCACATAAGTCCACAGTTTGGGACACGGGAAATGTGCAATATCTGTTAACTGCTCTTTTCTTCCTTATTTGGCATCCTATAAGAGGTATTACCTCCTCGAGGGTAACAATGGTTTCTTATTCCCAAATATGAGTGAATGATAAATGCTATTTCAATAAATGAAGCTTGTTATTTCCTGAAGTATCTCTTCCATCTGCATTGTTTGCCCCAAACCTAGGAGTCCTTTCCAAATGGATGTAAGTTCATGATGGCGGCCTGTGGTAGGCATGGCCCCTATTGTTGTAACGTCTACCACTTCTTTTTCAGATGTGGCTGTCTCCCTATCTATTCTTACCTCTCGTCAGAGGTGTCCCCATTCACCTGCAGCTGGGGGCTGCCCTTTCTGCTTTGTGATGTTTATCTGTTGGCTCTTTCTGCTTGGTCTATAGACTTGTCCCTATCCCTTCTGTCCCAAGAAAGAACACTTCACTTGATTTGTACATGTGAGGTGCTACCATCATAATTATCACTCTCTCAATTCCCATCAGCGCTCAACAGGACTCTTGCAGTGCCTTTGCTTTTTATGGGTGAGGGATAATCTTTTATTTTGAGGAATAACAAATGCAGAAGAAGGTACAAATTATAATTGCATACACTAACATAAAAAAAACAATCCTGAGCAAGATATAGAATATAACCAGCACTTTAGAGACCTTTCTTATACCCACTCCAAGTCATTGGTTCTCCTTTGTAGAAGTATTGTGACTAGAGGAGTATTTCCTCTTTTTGAATTTTACATAAATGGAATCACAAATAATGTATTCTTTATCTTATTTCTTCCATTACAAAATTATATATGAGAGTTTCATTCATGCTATGTATAGAAATAGTTCACTTTTTTAAAATTTTTAAATAGTTTACAGCTTACAGACCTGTGAGTTGTTTCCTATTTTAGATATAATGAACCATGCAGCTGTCATTATTCTGTATGTGTTTTTGTTTGTTTGTTTGTTTTTGGTATTATGGAGCTCCATTTCACTGGCATCTACCATGTTTCCCCCAAAATAAGGCACTGTCTTATATTCATTTTTTCTCAAGAAGACACACTAGGGCTTATTTTCAGGGGATGTCTTATTTTTATTAAGTATAATACAACAATCTACATTTATTCAAATACAGTTAAGTCATCTTCTGGAACCTGACAGGGGGAGCTGACCTTGTTGGTGGGGCTGGCACTAGTGATGTGTGAACTCCTTTCCCCTAGACGTTCACAGGTGTACAATAGGATGCCTGTGACCACGGTTACCACATGCACACCCGCGCAAGTGGGAAGGGCTCCGAGAAAGGAGCTGTGGCAGATAAAAGGTATCCTAGTCTTCCTTACTGCTCCATGCCCAAATGCGTGGCGTGGCTACGCAGATACACTGCATAGCCACGCCCATCACTAGGTCCTATTATCGGGGTAGGGCTTATATTTAACAAATGCATAGAAATCCTCCTAGGGCTTATTTTTTGGGTAGGTCTTATTTTTGGAGAAATGTGGTATAATTAGGAGTAGAATAATTCTTTGAGTTAAAGAGATACTGTCAAATAGTTGTCTTACATGACAGTTTGGTGTCATCATTTAATGGTACCCATTCCAGCATGCATATTGTAATAGCTCATTGTGGCTTTAACTTGCATTTTTCTGATGACTAGTTAGGATGAGTCACACACATGCACACACATTTGACAAATTTTTGTGAAGTGCCTATGTAAGTTTTTTTGACTTCTTTTGTGAAGTGCCTATGTAAGTCTTTTGCCTTTTGGTTTTGTTTGTTTTGAATTGTTTTATTGATTTTTAGTTTACTGGTTATGGGTACTTGTCTAATATATGGCTACAAACATTCTTTTCCTTTCTGTAGCTTGCCTTTTCACTTAATGAATGGCATCTGTTGTTGAATAAATGTATTGATTTTTAAAAGTCCAGTTATCAACTCTTCCTTTATTTACAAATATCTTTAAGAAATTTGTTCCCTAAGATCAAACATTTACTGTTTATGTTCTCTTTAGAAAATCTGTTATTCAGCATTTCACATGTAGGTCTATGTAATTCATCTAAAATTGATTTTTGTAGAAAGTATTATGTAGAGATCAAGGCTCATTTTGTCTGTATGGATCTCAGTTGACTCAGCACCATTTTTAAAAATATCATCTTTCCCCAAATCATTGCAGTTGAGTCTCTGGGATGTATCAGGTATCCATAAATGTAACAGCCCATTTATGAATTTTCTGTTCTTTGTGTTGATCTATTTGTTGGTCATAATTCTGGTATCTCGTTGACTTAATTATTAAAATTTTACTGTAGGCTTGAAATCAGTGTGAGTCCTACAACTATTTTCTTTTAATAGCAATTCTTTATTTGCTCACCCATGGTTTAGTTAGGAGTCAGCTGTTCTGGGCTTGGTTTAGCAGAAAGACTCTATTCAAGCAATGGGTCTGGCCAGCTCAGACCTCTGCTGTTTTTACTGTGAGATCCAGAATTGTGGCAGCAGCTACCCAGCATGGAAGATTTTTATGACAGAGGTGAAAGAAGGCAAGCCCCACTGCACAAGCACTTTTTAAACAATAGACGTAATTTTTTAGAGTAATTTTAGCTTTATAGAAAATGTCAGTGAAAGTGTAGCGTTCCCATATGCCTCTGTGCCACACAGGGGCTTCATTTTATTAAGATTATTTTAATTATTTTAGGTTCTTTGCACTTTCATATACATTTTCGCACCAATATGTCCATTTTGGAATCTTGACCAACATTTACCTTAAGTCCATAGAACAATTTTAGGAGAATTAGTCTCTTTGTAAAATGATATCTTCCAATCCATTAATATGGTATATCTCTTGATTGATTAAGTTGTTTTTTTTTTTTTTTTTTTTAACTCTCAGCAGTGTTTTAGATGCTGTCTGGAGGCATTCAGAGTGGTGCAACATTTGACATACCATCATAGGCTTTCCTACAATACAGCCTCTAACAAAACCAGGCTGTCCCAAACCCCTGGTAATAGAATTGTTTGCCTTTATACCAAGAAGGTTGGGAAGGCACCAAAGTCTGCATGTGTGTGTGCCCCGGCAGACTTCAAGGGGTTCACGCTGTGGACCTAAAGTTCTTAAGAGATTGTCCAAAACAAAATAACACGTCAGCAGGGCCCATGGTGGTTCCATATGTGCTAAGTGTGTTCATGACGGGATCAAGTGTGCTTTGCTTATTGAGAAGCAGAAAATCGTGAAAGTTTTGAAAGTATAAGCACAGAGTCAGAAAGCTAAATAAGAAAATGAAGCTTTTTTTAGTAATAAAATTTAAAAGACTTAAAAAAATGTTTCTCTTTACTCTTGGTTTTTCATCTTTTGTGATGCTGTTTCTTCAAATATTTTTTCTGTCCACTTAGCTTATCTCTCTGCAATCCCAAATATACATGTTAGAGCACTGGATTTTGTCTCTCAGCCGACTGAGTCTTTATTTCTCAAACATTTTGTTTTCTGAGTTGTTCAGATTGGACTATTTCTGTTGATCTGTTTCCACATTCAATGACTTTTTTTTTTCTTCAGTGCCCAAACTGCCTCTAAACCCAGAGTAGACTTTTCATTTCAGATATGAGAGTTTCCAGGATAGAATTGGTACTTTTATTTTTATTTTCTATTCACCTGTGATTCCCTAGCTGGTCTCCCATTATATCCCATTTTCCTTTAAATTCTTCAAAATTTTACAATAGTTATTTTAAAGTTCCCATCTGCAGATTCTAATATCTGAATCATCCTGGGATCTGCTCCATTTTACTACTTATTTATCTATCTGTCTATCTATCTCTTGTTTCTTAACATAAGAACTATAGATAATATGCTGTAGGTAGTCTGGATCATGTCACTTGGCTTTAAAGGATGTTGAATTTTATCCTAGTGGGCAGTTAAATTATTGGCATGCCCTCTTCAAACTGTCGGGATTGTTTTATCGTTTGTTAGGATGGATCTATTTTGGTTTTGTCAGTCATCTTCGTGGGAGGTTTTTACTTGTAGATGTGGTACTTGCTACTGTGACTTGCTCTTTCTGGGGTCTCAACTGAATCTCCTCTGCAGGTGGGCCAAGACTCCAGTCTTTCCCCTACAACCTCTGATATTTTTCTGTTCAGCTCTCAGCTCTGCATCAATTACCCTTTTCTAGACCTTACAGACTTGTGTCTATCATATGTGCAGGCCAGCCATCATCCAAAAATTGGCAGAGAATTTGCGTACATTCTCCAGCTACCCTGCTTTACCAATTCCAGACACATCAGCAGTCCAGGGCCTCCAGTTCTGCTTCCCCAGTTCAGCAAGGCTGCTGTGCTCTGCTTAGGCTCCACTTCCCCATGCTAGGTCTGGAAAATCCCCTTAGGTAGAAAGCAAAGATAAATACAAGTCTCATTTCCTTCCATCAGCGATCACCATCCTGAACTGGAGGGAACTGCCCCCCCCCCCCCGGACAGCTCATATATTCTTTGTAGTGTTAGAATTATTTTGGCAGGAGATCAAGTCCAGTGCCAATTACTCAGTCATGGTCAGATGTGGCAGTTTTTGTCCTAGGATATTGGAGATTGAAATCACCTTTTTGTCTCCTAGTCAGTGTAGTTTATACTGCTATTCTGTGATCGCCATCAAGGAAGGATCATACCCTGTTTATAGCACCTGGCACATAATTGCTACACTCACTGTTCCAGGGACGATGTTGCCAGATGCCAGGTGTTAGTAGAGTGAGAAGATATGTATCAACAGCTGGTCCCAAAGTGCCCTCCAGGGTGTGTTCTGGCCTTTTCTCTATTCTACATGATTCTCAGAATCCTAGACAGATAAAGGGGTTTGGGGGCCTCACCTATTCCATAGCCTTTTTAGAACCAGTGGAGAATCGGAGGCCTGAGAGGGCCACGGGCTTACAATGAGGGCATTAAAGCCCAGTCTAGAACCTAGTTCTGCTCTCTCCTCCCACTGTCTCCCTTCTCTTATCCATGAATTCATTTCTTCACAACTGAAAAAAAAGTTCAGTGATGAAAGAGTTGACTTTGAGGTATTTGGTGAACTCTCCGAAGAGCAGGGGACCTGAGGCAGATAGTATGATGTATATTGGGAAGAGAGAAGACAGAGATTTTGTCCATGACCCTTCGGATACTGGGCTCAAGAGGAAAATAGTTGGGATTCTTTAAAATCTTCAGAACATGCTTTCAGGTATTTTATTGATTCTTATTCAACCCCTGACTGGCAAAAGTTTAAAAAATTGCAATGTTATTCTTTTACTTTATTGTTTTGGAGGTAATGTATTTGTGTGGTTCAAAAATCAACACACACAAAAGGGTATATATTGAAAATTCCTCTTCCCATTCCCTGTTCTAACCACACAGTTCTCTCTTCCCTGGAGAGTACCAGAGTTAACATTTTCTTGTGTATCTTTCCAAAGGTATTTCATGCATAGATTAATCAAATTCCATTCCATTCTCATCTTTTCTCATATAAACTGTAGCATTACACACGCTATTGAATCTCTCCTTCCCTACTTCATGTACCGTGGATTTTTTTTTTTCTGTATTCAGACATAAGGAGCTTCCTTGTTCTTTCTCGTAGCTCCAGGGTATTCTGCAGTATGGGTTCACCATCAATTATTTAACTTGGTTCTACGGATGGGCATTGGATTACTTTCAGTTTTTTTTTGTTAGCACAAACAATACTGCAATGAATAACTTGGTGCAAACATCATTTCACCGTGCAACCCTACCTTTAGCATAATTTCTTGAGCCTGAGATTGCAAAATACTTTTAAGATAGATATTGCTAAATTTTCTCCATAGAAGTTGAACCAATTTTTATGCCTACCAGCAACGTGAGAGAGTTGTCGTCAGTTTTTATTACTATGTTTTCAAGCAGGAAATCACCTTCGATATGTGTTTTCCATCCCCTTGGGAGGGAATCCAAGGCCTAGAGATGGAGCAAAGGTCACACTGATAGTCTGTTCTGAGGTGGGCCTGAGTCTGTGCATCTGAATGCTCAGCCTTGCTGACCTCAGGGTGCCCAGATGTGTACTGCCTTCAGCAAAGTGTTTCATCTTATTGTACATCCTCAATTGGGAAATGTACACACAACCTGACTCTTCGCAGCTACATTTCTCAGTAGGGGCTTCTTTTCTGATGTTTGCTTCTCTTACAATAAGACCCAATCCACACCCTGTCAAGCCAGATGGAGCCTAAGATAAACTAAGCTGACATCCAGGCTGGGTCCTACCCATAATTAGATCTACTGGAATTTGGGGAAAGGGACATCTTGGCCCCTAGTATTCCTCAGGAGCTTCTTTGGAGGGAGAAAAAGATATTGCTCAAGATTCTTCTCCTAACAATGTACCTCTCTCTGTCGAAACGCACTTGCACTTGGTATCTCCCGCATCATCAGTGACTCGTCGGTCCTGGAAAACGTGGCACACGATGCTCCTTATCTTGAAGTGGGACCCTTGTCACGTTCCTGCTTCCACTTGAACTCCATGTTGGCTTGTGCAGGCATCAAGGAGCAGAAGCCCAGCCCCCTGAACTAGAGTCTCAGTCCTGGTCTGAGCAGCTATGTGCACCTGAGCCAATGACTTCATGGCCCAGTCTCATTTCCCCACTTGCTGTGTACCAGAGAATGCCGCAGTAACAAGCATCCCGCCCAAGTCAGAGGCTACAAAGAACAGGGTTTGTTTTTTGTTCACATTCCTTGGCTGTTGGACGTTGGATAGGGCTCTACTCTATACATGTCCTTTTTCAGGGGACTCAAGATGGATAGAGCAGCCACCATCTGGAACTTTGCCGGTAACTATGACAAAGAGAAAGATGCTGCTATGGGGATTTGTCCCCTGATTCCTTCTATCCAGAAACACCAAAAAGCCTTTACACTCACATTTTAACAACCAAAGTAAGCCACCAGCCTGGCATGCTGCTGAGTTTACATTTGGGCCACATAGAATTTGGACTGTCAGTTACTTGAGGCAGCTACCTGCCTCCACGCCTGTGCCTGGCAGGTCCCGTCTGTAGCACTTGCTGCACATTCTCTGCGTCCATGAATGGAATTTGCTGTCCTATCTCTCTGGTTCCACCCTTGGCAGTACAGTTGGACTTGTTGATACCAATCTTAACATCCCTATGGAGGTGGGCATGTGTAGTCATAACCCATTGTTTAGGTCATAGAATTGAAACTCTAAGAGACTATCCTCTCCAAGATCACACAGCCAATAAATGGGAAAACAGAGAAATATAATTTATTGAACAGTTATCTTCACGGTGACTTTATTGTGAAAGTGAGGTCATAGGACATCAGGAATCTTGCTGATTTTTTTAATTTTATTCACATATACATGTATTTGGTATAGATGCCATCAGAGGAGATCAATGTTTTATTTCACACATTTTTAAGCTAATGTTATATTACACATGTTTTGTGTGTTCTTTTATGGTCATTGGCCTAGTTATCATTTAATTGTTATATAATATTTTAGAACAGTGAATGTACCCACCTGTATTGGTTTTCTATTATTGCATTAAAAAGTTACCATAGACTTGGCAGCTTAAAATAATGCATGTATTATTTGAGAATTCTGTAGGTCAGAGACCTGGCCTGTAGCCACGGAATGGCTCGGCTTTCTGTTCAGAAAGTGGCAGACCTGTAAGGAATGTGTTCAAGCTACTTAGAAGGTAGCAATGAAGAGAAAAAGGGTGATACAGAGAGACCTAAGAGAAATGTATTTTGGAAGCGCAGGAAGTATAGAGCACCCTGTTTTAATTCCTTATTGAATCATAACTGTGTACATTAATGCATTTTTATTAAGTCACATATACATAGATCATGAATACATTTATGCCTTTGTGGGATTCAATGTGTTGATTATTTGTGCAAATTGGAGTGCTTACTTCCTACTAATTAACATAGCTTTTACTTCATTTACTTAATCACAGTGTTAAGACATTTGTGTTCAATACTTGATAGATTTGACTTGTACCCTTGTAATATGTTTCATAGGTGAGGTCCCCCCATTAACCCTCCCTCTATCAAACCACCGCCCTCCCTTCCCTCCTTCATCCTAGGCTATAGTTGTGATTCATCTCTTATATGAAGTGTGAATGATTATAAATTGGTTTTATAGTAGCACTGAGTACATTGGATTCTTTTTCCATTCCTGAGATATTTTACTAAGAAGAATATTTTCCAGTTCCATCCATGTAAACATAAAAGAAGTAAAGTCTCCACCTTTTTTTACTGCTGCATAGTATTCCATGGTGTACTTATACCACAATGTATTAATCCATTCATGGGTCGATGGGCACTTGGGCTTCTTATGAAGTACAATGTGCTGATTTGATATACAATGTGGAATGCTTACATCTGACTGATTAACATGACCATCTCCTGCCTTATTTGTGGTATGACATTCATACTCTATTCTTAATAGTTTAGAAATGTATCATTGCATTATGCACATTAGGTTAGGTCCCCCCAAATACTTTCCCTCTTCCCAGCCTCCCCGCACCTTCTTCTCCTTCCTTCCTTCTTTCTGCACTATAGTTATGTGTAATCCCCCTATTAGGTATTTACCCACATGATCAAAAATCATTTTACAACAAAGACATTTGCACCAGAATGTTTACTTCAGCCCATTTCATAATAGCCAAGTCATGGAAGCAGCCCAAGTTGCCCACTGATCCATGAATGAATTAACAAATTATGGTATAATGTACACCATGGAATACTATGCAGCCATAAAAAGAAGGAGACTTCACATCTTTTATGTTTACCTGAATAGAATGGGAACATATTCTTCTTAGTAAAGTATCTCAAGAATGGGGGAAATAAAAAGTATCCAATGTATTCAATACTACTATGAAATCAGTGTATAATCACCTACACACTCATACAAATGGCAAAACACCCCTGTCACTTTGGGTCCTCAGCGTAAGCTGTAGTTTCAGTCCCAAGAACAGGCTGTGTTTCTCCCACTTTAGGTAATGAGGTGAACTGCAGAAGGGAGGGTGTGTTTGACATTTTCAAAGAAAAGAGTTCTTTGTGGTGTTATGAAGTATTAACCTAACTAAGAAACTATTTTACCTTGGGTGGAATTTTAATTTAATTTAATTTTATTTTATTTTGAGACAAGAGTGTCACTATGTTGGTAGAGTACCGTGGCATCACAGCTCATAGCAACCTCAAACTCTTGGGCTTAAGCCATTCTCTTGCCTCAGCCCCCCAAGTAGCTGGAACTACAGGCGCCCACCACAACACCCAGCTGTTTTTTGGTTGCAGTTGTCATTGTTGTTTAGTTGGCCCAGGCTGTATTCAAACCTGCCAGCCTGGGTGTATGTGGCTGGTGCCCTAGCCACTGAGCTACAGGCCCCAGGATGGAATTTTATGAAAACCTCAGTTCTTGTGTGGTTCTCTCTCTCTCTCAAGTAGCTTGAGCCTCTGGGATTCTGTGTGCCTAAAAGACCCTGCACTGGTCTGTTCAGGGTGGGCTGGGGGCATGGAAAATCTTTATCTTTTATAATATTTTAAATTCTTAAAATGATGATAGCAGACTAGAGACAACTTTGAACCCAGGACTTTGTCACCCTAGTACATTCGAAGTCTCTCTGATATTCTGCTTTTATCCACACATACCTGTATTTGGGATAGATGCCATCAGAAGAGATCCCCGTTTTATTTCACACATTTTTAAGTTAATGTTCTATTACACATACTTTGTGTGTTCCTTTATAGTCTTTGGCCTATTTGTCATTTAATAGCTGCATAACATTTTAGAACAGTGAATGTATCCACTGTATTGATTTTCTATTGCTGAATAAAAAAATTACCACCAACTTGACAGCTTAAAATAATGCATTTGTTATCTGAGAGTCCTGTGGGTCAGAGACCTGGCCTGTAGCCATGGCCTGGCTGGGCATTCTGTTCAGGATATAATCAAAGTGTCCGCTGGGCTGAATTCTCATCTGGAGGCACTGGGGAAGAATCCCAGCTCCTTCCGGTTGCTGGCTGAAAGGGGAAGTGACTCGCCTGGGCAGTGCAAAGGTGACTTCTACACTTGGGGGAAGTTAGAGACCCCTTTTATATAAGGCTGTGGGGGTGGACAAATTCCACAGCTTGCCTAGAAAGTTAGGGTCTTTTGGCTTGAATTTCTCGTGGGGATGGGGTTAGCCAGATCCTTTGTGTCTTTGTCTTAGGAGGAGGAGAGGGGAGTTCATGTGTGACTGTGTTACTGTCCCCAACACTGGCAGTCCTTGCCATGCCTTTCCTTATAGCGTCATCACTCCATCCTCTGCCTTTGCATTGCTGTCTCCTCTTGTCTCTGCGTCTCTGTCTCTTCTCTTTTAAAAACATCAGCCTTACTCTAGCATAATGCCTCTTCTCAACTAATTACATCTGCAACCGAGCCTATTTCCAAATAAGGTAATGACCTCAGGGTTAGGACTTCAAAATATCCTTGGGGGGGGGGGGCGATTCAAGTCAAAACAAGAATATTCTATAATTGTGTTCTTAGTCTCATGAGTCTGTGTGGTAGGTAATTTTGTAATCATCATCGTTGACTATGGAATGGTTTCATCCATTATTTTTTTATAGTCTGAAAGTAGATTTCTTGAAAGGAGATCTTTGCACAGAAAAAAGTTTCCAATAGAGAAAGAAGTAATCAGATTTTTAAATCGACTGCTGTGACAGGTGCTGAGGTGTCTATGTGCCTGCATGTTTTATACCGGGTCTTCAATACAAACTTTTTTTTTTTCAGTTTTTGGCCAGGGCCAGGTTTGAACCCACCACCTCTGATATATGGGGCCGGCACCCAATACTAACTTTTTTTTTTTATTAAATCATAAACACATAGATCATGTATACATTAATCCATTTATGGGGTGCAGTGTGCTGATTTCATATAGAATTAGGAGCGTTTACATCACACTGGTTAATATAGCCCTCATCTCATTTACTTAATTATTCTGTTAAGACATTTATACGCTATACTTAATTGAAAACTCATTCAAATGTATATACCAGTGTATTTGTTAATCAAGGCCCAGGAAACAATTTATTATACAAATTATAGGTATTTCCAACAGAAAGAATTTAACTTAGGAACTTGGCTACAAAGATGAGCCAAGTCAGAGATTAACAAAATACAGATGCTGCTACCATCCCCTAGGCTGGTCGAAAGATAGAGACAGTATTACTGGAGTTAAGGATTCTGGGTTACTAGAAAGACGCTGAAGCCATGGAGGAAGGTTCAGCAGGAGCTGGAAATGCTTCAGGAGCCCCTGCCTGAGGGAGGGGAGAGGGAGAGACAGGAGAAGAGAGGAGGCTGGGGGTCAGGAAGAGAGAGAGGGGAGAGGGAGAGGAAAAAGAAGGGGGAAAGGATGGGGTAGGGAGAAGGACATATATACATACCCTGGAATCTCCCTTCCCATTACCCTCCAACCTCTTAACAGTACATCTAAGTGGGCAAACCAGAAGCCGACTGACAGCAGGACTTTGGGAAACCTGTTCTCTGTCCTCCTTACTCTACCCACCCACCCTCTCCCCTTATACAGAGCAGAGTAATGGCAAGGACTGATCTGATGGCAAACAGGCCTAGGACCATCCCACTCGGGGATAGTAAGAGTGATGTTCATAACATGCTCATGTTAATACTTAACATTTAACTATTTATGGTTATTTTAAAAGGCTTATTTTTACTATATGCTAGACAACATAGACATTCTCAACCATTGAATTTTCTCCTTTGATTCTCATAGCAGCTCCATTAAGTAGGGACTGCTACAACTCCTCCTTTACAGATTGGGAAAACAAGACTGGGGGAGGTTGAATACTTTGCCTGAAGTTGTGAGCTGATGAATGACAAAGTCTGTTCACAGACCCGGTTCTATCTGCCTTCTCAACCAGTGTTCAAACACGGTGATGTTGAATTAATAGAATGTTTTCCTATCCTAAGTAAGGTGAGATTGTAAATATCAGACTCCGCTCCCAGAGAGATCTTTGCTCATGAGCCCATGAGTGGACTGGGCCTCTAGGGAACTTGGTGTAGCAACCACCTGCCACCAGTTGACTGCAGTCACAATTTGTTCCCTGATTTTTGTCCCAGCCTTGAGTCCTCAAAGTGTCTGAGCCAGAAGCCAGACTTGCCATGAACCCTGCATTAAATGAGACAGGGTGACGAGGAAGTGCTTTGCAGATCACTGCGCAGGTGACAAGTGAAGCTGGTATAACAGACCAGACCTTCATCTTCACAGGCATCTGGATTATTATTTTTAACTCTTAGAATGTGACTTGAAGTATAGGAAAAATTTAATAGAAAAGATAATTAGTTTTTTGGAGGGAAGAAAGTAAACAGCTACTCTGTGGAGCTTTTGCTGTGTCAGCCCCTGCCCTGGACCTAGTGCAACCGTTCCCTTCAAAGAGCTTTGTAGTCCAGAAGGTTGGGTCCACACATGCATAATTACAGTACAGTGTGATGTGTAGCATAGGGACACGGTGGAAAGAAGGGAGGGTCGGTTTAGTCTACCAGGTATCAGAGAAGGCCTCCTAAACTAGTTCTCCAGGAGCATCAGAGGAAGGTCTTTCCAGGTAGCAGGATCTGCATGGGGAAGGTACAGAGATCCCTAATGCTATTTAGTGAGTCAGGGCACAGATGGGAGGAGGGACGTGGATGTGGGCTCATGGCGGGCATTCTGTATCAGGCCATAAAAATAGCACATTTTTTCTTTTAAGATGTCAGTGCCCCCCAGATAAAGACCATCAGGAACATACCTGTAGTTGAACAAGGTGGGTTTACGACTCATTGCAGGGAGAGAGAAGGCTCTCCATGGAGAACAATGGGGTGTCTCAGAAAGAAGGTGCTATGGGATTGGGGCTTAGGGTGGATGACTTTAGGAGGTCCTAAGAAACTGGGGGTCTTCTCTAGATCAAGCTTTTAGGAAGTGGGGACAATTCTGTGATTGGATATCACAGTCAACCTCGTCTCAACAGAGGAAATATTAGAGCAAGACTGAAGCTGTGTCATTGGTAGCTGTAGCAGTCACTCATTTGAAGTACACTAGGGGGATGTGTGGCACTTTGCAATTTGCACAGTGACCTTGGTTTTGTCTTGCCTCACTTCATCATGGTTGCCAAGGGACCTGGTCAATCTTGGTGTTCTGTGAGATTGTCCACTTCCCGGAGGAGGACAGAGCAGCCTGGCTGAGAATGTCAGGCCAATTTCTCACAACATCAAGTCCTAGATGACCGGAGCAGGTCCTGGATGTCAGGGGCTGCTCTTCTCTTTCTTAGAGGACAGTGGGGAGCACAGATCACATGCAGGGACAGGTCAAGGTCACACCTGCTTTTGCAAAGTCCCTCAGGAAAATGTGGTGTTCTTAGGGGTGACTCCTCCTTAAATCACTGTATGGCCTTGGATGCGTTCCTTCCCTAGTTGAGGTCAACTTATCTCCTGAGTAAATGGAAAGAGTGAGGCTAGGTTTTCTCTAACCTTCCTCCTACAAGAGCTGAGGTTTTATGAGTGCTGATCTTGGAAAGGAATGAAGCCTGGATGGCAGTCCAAGGAGCAGAGATAGGAACATCAGTTGGACTGTGAGAGCTCTCTGGTGCTGTGAGCACTGCACATATCTCTGCCAGCCCTGCCAAGGCCACTGTTAGGCTTGGGCTCAAACTACAGTCACTCCACTCCTGGTAACAATTTTCTTTATTTTCTTTTTTTCCCTCCCTTCCTTCCTTTCTTCCTCTCTCAACAAGGGAATTTATTATTTTATGGAAATAGTTAAAGAATAAGTCTTACTGGCGTTCCATGTGAGCTTGTTAAAGGCTCATAGGATGGGTTCACAGAAGTCCAGTTTCTCTCCCTTTCCTTCTCTTTTTCTTTTCTTTATTTCTTGGCTCTGCTTCCTCCATATTCCTATTCTCTGGCCCCACATGGTCAGATGAAGACCACTGCACTGCTGACCCCACATTCGCTGCTAATAGTTGAACGACCTGTTTCTACCACCACTGGGCACCATTAGGCCATGTGCCTGCCTCCCCCTCAACTGTGGGGGACCAGGGGAGCTTACTGATTGAAGTGAGGCCATCGGGGCCCACTCTTCATGCTGAAGGCAGGGCCGGTCACAAGCCACGTGGACTGGCTGTGGTGCAGTGTCTTTAAGAAGAATTTGGGAAGATGCTTCACCAGAAGACTTATGAATCAAAATTCAGAGCTAAAACCAAAACTAGGGAATTTCCATCTCAGGGATGCTCAGAGAAATATAAATTGTGGCGGGCAGAGTCTTAGACTCCGGAGGGCTGTGATCTAGCCCCAGCCTCCCCGTCTTTCTGAGGAATGTGACCAGACACCTCCTTGCTGTCTCCTGCCTTCATTTCCCACTGCAGGTTGATAGAATAGGACTCTCACGGTTATGCAATGCCCTGGGTCTTTACCCTACTGCCGAGGTACTGTGCTCATTACAGGACCCGGGGCAGCCATCCCAGGGGAGCATGACGATGCTCCAGACTGGATTTTTCAGGCTCTCTGGCCCTTTGGTGAGGAGGAAATTTTCTATGAAAGGTTCAGTGAGTCCAGGAAGCTCTCATCAGAGGCAGAGCAGAGAAGGTATTCAGGACTCTGGAAACTTTACATGAGTTTTCACCCAGCATCTTCGTTTCTGCAGCAGGGTGAGGCTTGCCTTCCTTGCAGCCTTGGGCTCTCTGCCTGCTCTTCAGCGTGGGTGCCCATCCCCAGAGATGCTCATGAGGTGACACACAGAGTCAAGGAGGAGCACATCTTCTGGGGCCTGGGACCTGAAGACTCTTCAACAGCTCAGACAGCAGCTGTAGCATCAGAGCAAGCCCATAATCACAAGAGTACCAACCATGGAGTACAAGGAGAGCTCTGTCCAAAGTTCCACAAGGCTCCCGCAGAGAGTGGGCAGGCCCTTGAGTGCAAAGGGTGCGATGGCCAGGTGCAGACTGTGATGGGCAGGACAGAGTGTGATGGGCTAGTGCAGACTGTGATGGGGGGACAGGATGTGCTGGGCAGGTGCAGACTG
>NW_003852418.1:5268241-5289778 GCF_000181295.1 Otolemur garnettii | reverse complement strand
GGACAGGATGTGCTGGGCAGGTGCAGACTGTGATAGGCGGGACAGACTGTGATGGGCAGGACAGAGTGTGATGGGCTAGTGCAGACTGTGATGGGTGGGACAGGATGTGCTGGGCGGGTGCAGACTGTGATAGGCGGGACAGATTGTGATGGGGGAGTGCAGACTATGATGGGTGGGACAGGATGTGGTGGGTAGGAAAGGATTGTTGGGCGGGTGCAAACTGTGATGGACAGGTACAGACTGTGATAGGCGGGACAGACTGTGATGGGGGAGTGCACATTATGGTGGGTGGGACAGGGTGTGGTGGAGAGGGTGCAGATTGGTGGGTGAGTACAGTCTGTGATGGACAGGACAGGGTGTGGTAGGCAGGTGTAGACTGCTCAGGGCAGGGTGTGGTGGGTGGGTGCAGACTGTGACGGACAGGTGTGGACTAATGGGTGGGACAGGAATGGTGGGCGGGTGCAGACAGTGATGGGCGGGACAGGGCGTGATAGCGGGACAGGGTGAGCTTACTCTCCAAGCTTCCCCTGGCTTGGCCTGTCCACATCCCTCCTTAGGACATCACATTTTCTCTCTGTAGGATTTCTCAGCCTTGATCCTTGTTTACACAACTTCGATCCCTGAGTGCACTCTGACCAGCCCTGGGAGACAGTGAGACTTGCAATTCCATAAAGCCCAGGCCCATTTGTTCCTTATGGGGAATCTCTCTTGATAGTCAGCTTTGTTTTCTGAGTTCTAGAAGGGTGAGAGGATTCTAAGGATGAAAGGACCAGAAGAGTCTCTGAGCATGAAATCTGAAGAGGGGCCCTCTCATCACGTGGCACATGACATTTCTGAGTGACACCATTTAGACACCCCACAGTAGCACCCATCCTGGCTGACTAATCCAACAGTGTGTGGGCTCCTAATGCCTGCTGGGACATCAGTCAGCCGCCCTTCTCTCTGGTTCTGGTTTGGCTGACTTGCCGTGCAGCTCCAGCATTTTCTCCACCGTGAGGCAGGAACGACTCACATTATTGCCCTAAAACCCCATGGAAATGTATCACCACGCTCTTCCTTCCCAGGGTGATACATCTGATTATAACCTGCGGATGGCCACTCGTGACCGTGCAGCGGTTTGAAATGCACTGAAAGATTCATTCAGCTAAAGCAAAGTTGTCAGGTGGCGAGCCAGAGGGAATTCTTGTTGCAGACACAGTTGTGTTTATGCTTGCCATAGTTTCATGCAGGCTTTCAGATTGCTGTTAGGAAATAAATCCATTAATCAGTTCCGACCACCCCGGCTGTCTCTGCCCAGCTATGCGCTCCATGGAGGCAGAATGTTAGTCTTGTCCTTCACTGGCCTCATTGTGTCTGATAACATGGGCTTGATAATTGCTGCTTCTTTCGTTTTTATTTCAAAATTACACTCTTAAAAAATAGAATCTCCAGTTATGGAAGATGGAAATGATCTCAGAGACCACCTTGTCCAGCCCCTAGATGAGGGTTCTGAGGCCCAAGGAGGGACAGGAACATACCCCTTGCAGAAAGTCAGCAAGAAAGCTGGACAGCTCGGACATGCTTACCCTCTCTCCATGGCTGCTGCGGTTGGAGAGGGATGCGAGGAATTCTATTTGGGCTTTATTCTACTGTTTTACAGTCTCTTCTGAGTAATAAGGTTGGCTTGTTTAATAAGTTCAGCTTCAAAGTAGGTCAGGGATTTTATTTCTGTGCATGGGCCATTAGCATTCTTAAGTGAGAACACATTTTTTTAACTGAGAAAATATCCTCTGTGTGGTTGAGGTGCTCTGCGCCTGTTTCCTAAGCCATGTCAGATCCTTTTATGCCACACAGCCTGTGTGTGGGGGGCCTCCCAGCCTCCAGGCTTCTCAGCAGGGGAGGGACCTCGGGAGCTGCTGAACCCTGGAGCAGAGGCAGAAAGGGCAAGGTGACTTCTGCCGGCTTCTCAAGCTGGTGGTCACATCAAAATGAGGCTTGCGTTTTGTTGTGTCAGAGATAATTTTCTGCAAAAGCCCAAATGCTGGGTTAGAGAGGGTCAGACACTGTATCAAGAAATTTCTCAAATCTCTTGTGACTTAAGTACTTTCCCGGATCCTTCGCCCTGTGGTCCAATTGGTGGAAAAGGAGCTAGGGGTCAGGGTGTCGCAGCTGGACAGGGAGGAGGTCAGGTGGTCACGTGGGGAGTTGAGGGGTGGAGAGAGAGGAGGAGATGTGACACCCCATCTATTTAGGGCCGCTCCCCAGGGTAATGCCAATTTTGTATTTTTAGCAATGACCTGAATTGTTTGGGGGCTCACTCCCTTGTCAGTTGCCTTTAATCTAAGTGAGACTGGTAACACAACGAAAGGGAAATGGTTATTTTTATCCAAAATTCCTATGCAAGGCACAGTGATTGGCCCAGTGAGGAAAACAAGCACAATTGGTCATCCTCCCGTGTGCGGAGATTCTCCTGCAGGGGAGAAAGACACAGGTGTAAAGACTGACGCCATGGAGAGCGAGGAACGGGAGGATATGGGCTGCCGAGGCTCCGCTGGAGTTTTCTGGGCTTCTGTCTTTTTCATGTCTCCCTCATCATTTTTTTTCCTATCTATGCTTTTATTTGTCTACTACTTTGGCTTTTAAAAAAGACACACATTTTTCCTTGATCCTTCAAGTGGGAATGCATATCATGATCAGCTCTATAATGGAAGGAGGTCCAAGAGTTTTCCATTACAAGTGAAAGTGCACATTTGATCATTAAAATAATTTGTAAATAAATAGCCATGGGCGTGCACCCAATTTAGTCTTGCTGCGCTACACTTTGGAACATGTCAGAGATGCTGGTGGTCTCCTAGACGGCCTTCTAAAGCCGGTGAGCGTTTATCTTGAAGGCAGGAATTATTTTAGCAGATCACAATGACCACGTGTAATGGTCTTTCAGAGATGATTCGGTGTGTGTGATCATGCATATTTCAGAGGCAATTCAGTATCATATGTCATGTTTCTCAGTATTCGAGTTTTTTGTAGGGGCGGGTACAGAGTGAGAGGTGTTGTATTGAGCCCTTGGGACCTCACTTTTTTACTCCTCTTTAGGTTGTTTGCAAAGAAAACATGAGATTGGATTTCTTTTCCTTTACTCCTCTTCCTACCTAGTTTTTCAGGCATTATTTACTGTTAGATAGTTGTGAGTTGGTGATAATGTTAATCTATGCAAAGCTATCTTTAAGCATTTGTACTCCTCTGTGTATCCCAAGCCAGGAAGAGGCAGATGAGGAAAGCTATTCATTTGTTCATCTGTTCATTCATTCATTCACTTGTGCATTCACTGCTGCCTCTGGTGCTGGACTCAGAAACGTGGCTAAATACAACATTTGTAACTAAAGAGCAGGGTGGTTGGGGAATCACCTAGAGGTCATGCATATAACGAGTGTTCAGGATGAGTGCATGCGTGAATATTGCAGCCCCATGGTTCTCAAACTTGGCTGTGTATTGGAATCAACTGGGGAATTTAAAAGAATACAGATGCCTGGACCTTACCCCAGAGATTCTGATTTAATCGGTAAAGGTTGAGACCAAAGCATCAGGAGTTTTTGAACCTCTCCACGTGATTCTAATGTGCAGCTAAGTTTAGAGCCACTGGTGCAACTGCTAAAGATTTTTTAAAAAGAGTCGGGTAGCTTGACACAAAGGACCTATAGTAAAAGCAGTGTTTGGCGCTTGGTGGGGAATGGGCGTGGAGGGACCCAGGCTGTCTGCCGTTTAGGTGAGAGTACATTTAGTCCTTTCAGAGAGCGCCACTAAGGATCAAGCCCTGCAGAGTTTTAATAATGGCTCTCCCATTTCTTAGAGGGGCTCAGTTTATGTGTCTTGTCTGTAAAGGAACTGATTCCTTTAGCTTTTGACCCTGAGACCCCTCAATGCCCCCACCTCAGCCTCTGGGCAGAACATCGATGGCTCAGGGTCAATCTTGAGTATACCCTAGCTGTTGGGAAACCTCATTGGGGTTTCCAACGAGGAACATATAATCAAAGTTACACTTCCTTTCCTTTAGGAGAATCAAAGGTAGGAGAGGAGATTCATGGGGCAATTTGGAGAGACCATAAAGGCCTCCAAGCTGTGAAGAGCTCTGTGGGAATGATACCATTAGAGATCAATTTTTTTTTCTTCTTACAAAAAAGGTTAATGCTTTGGGAAAATTGCTACATTAAACCTGTTTGTCCTTTGGTATAGGTGACTTTAATCAGATTGCTTTCGTGATTAAGATCTAGATGAGGCTTTAGGGAAGATTTTTCTTTAAACTTTGTTATTACTTATATGTGTTTTTCTTCAATGAAGAATGATAGCAATTTCCCTGAGACCGTCAATGGGTCCCATTGAATAGGCCAAGGTATATCTTTGAAGCAGAGTAAGCTTTCAAATTCACTTCTCATTTCATAGCACGTATAACCGCAAAGGTGAGTTTTACAATTTTTCTTCCATTTTACGACTCCATTGATGAAACAGAGGTATGTTTTAGAAATAGCTTTTTTTATTAAATGATGCTACCTGCTGAAACATTTTAATTCATAACATCTTGACTGCAGGCCTGGAAACCTCCTGTCCTGCCCCATGGGCCCCATGGGTTCCATCTATGCAGCACCCATCCATATCTTATTGACCATTTTTTTCACCACTCCTGTCTTCCTTTCAGGTAATGTGCAGATTAGAACCTGCATTGGTATCAGTATCATAGAATATACAGGGGAAATGCATAAACACGGGTGGATGTTAATTCTCACGACTGCTTCCCTCTGCAAAATAAAACAGTGGACTTACCAAAGCTTTAAGTATATTTTTTAGTACATTAGAAGGTGTCCTTTGAGAGCATCCTTCAATAAGAGCAGGCTGCTTCCTTTGATTTTTATCTCAGACAGAGTCAGCCATGTCTTTTCCAGGCTTTGGCCTATTTTGTGAGCTTCACCTTCAAAGGTGATTCTGAAACTGATCTTAAAGGAAGTGTCAAACTTTCCTTTTTTCTTTTGGTGTATTCCATTGTGCTTTTACTTTTCTTTCTTTTTTTATAAATCATATTAACTCTTAGCCAAGACTTTTTCCTTTTTAGTTATAAAAATGTCTGGTGATTTCCATCAAAGCATCCATTTTCTGTGGAACATGTATGGTGTATTAGTCATCTATGACTACATAAAAAATTGTCCCCAAATGCGGTAGATTAAAACAACAAAAACATTTACTGTCTTATTGGAACTGGTTAGAATCTTAGTGCAGCTCAGCTGGGTGGTCCTGGGGCTATGGTCATCTCAAGGCTTGACCGGGGAAGGGGCTCTTCCCAAGCTCACTTATGTGATAGGCTTCAGAAGACTCACTTCAAAGGTCACTGCCAGGCTTTGGAGACTCATTAGTTGTCAACTGAAGATTCGCTTATTTTCTATGTTAGACTCTCCACGAGACCATTCACTAGATGGCCTGTGGCAGTAGAGGGAGCAGGAGGGAGATGGAGACAGAGAGAGAGGAGCAAGCAGGGAGAGAGAGAGACGTGGAGGGGGAGAGAGGGCAGAAGAGAAAGGGGAATAAAGAGAAGGAGAGAAAGAGAGAGGGAGAAACTGGGTAAGCAAGGAGAGAGATAAGGAAGTGGGGGAGAGAGAAGATGTTAGAAAGGGAGAGAGAGACAGGGAGAGAAGGGGAGAGATAGAGGCAAGGAGCAAGAGAGAGAAAGAGGAGGGAGAGAGAGAGGAGCGAGGAGGGAGGGGAGAGGGAAGGGAGAAGAGTGAGAGAGAGACAAAGAGGGAGAGAAGGAAAGGGAGACAGAGGGAGGTGAGCAGGGAGAGGGAGGAGGGGAAAGATGAGGGAAAAGGGGAGAGAGTCAAGGAGGAAGAGAGAAAAAGAAGGGGAAAATGGGAGGAAGGGAGGGAGGGGGAAGAGAGAAAAAGAGAAGGAAGAGGAAGAGAGAGAGAAGCAAGAAGGGAAGGGGAGGGGAGGGAGGAGAGGAGGGAGAGAGAGAGCAAGAAGGGAAGGGAGGGGAGGAAGGTAAGGAAGGAAAGACAGAGAAAGAGAGGCAGGAAGGGAAGGGGAGGGGAGGGAGGTGAGGAGGGAGAGAGGGAGAGGGAGAGAGTCCTGTAAGGTAGTAGTCTTACTGCAACTAAATTTCACAAATCACAACCCATCACCTTTGCTCTACTCTGTTAGCAAAAAGTCCTTCTCAAATGGACAGGGTTACCTAAGGATGTGGCTACCAGGAGACGTGAATCAGTGGGGCCATTGCCGAGGCTGCCCAAAAGTGGTCTTTAAACATCAATGCAAAAGTGATGGTCTTATGCCGATGTTGTTCAGAATCTCCTGAGTTTTAGCTCTTTGCAGATGTAGGATAATAAAAGTTGCAGATGTATAATAAATAATAAAAGTCAAATATTAAATAAGTATCTAAGTATATCTTATACTTTCCAGATTGATAGCTGCTTGACACTGAGCCATTGCTTGAGTTTGGGGGAGTGTTCCCATCTTCTTCCTTGTCAAGTTCGATGAGCAGGTTCTGAAGGACAGTGCCACACTGAATACGTGCCTCCCAGGTGGCAAGTTGTCCTGATTTCATAGTCTTACATCTTTTTAATAGTTTTAGTTTTGAGCATAGTTTTTGTATTTTAATGAACTATCCATCATCCTGAATGAAACCGTAATTTCAAAAATATCATATTTCCACAAAATAAATGAACAGTGCCCCTGACACTCTTAAAATAACAGACAGTTTTTTCAGCATTTCTGTGTTATTAAGAAACTCTCTATGGTAGGAAACAGAACAGGGTGTAATTGTGTGTTTATCAAATGAACGACTGAACACAGTTTTGTCAGGAATCTGAATGGATTTGTGGGCGCTGATGAGTTTGTGTATAATTAAAAAATTAGTATGGGCCTGACATCAAAGGTATGATTTATTACTAGAAAAGTTAATAAATTGAACTTGATCATCATTAAAACTTTTCCTCTGTGAAAGCTCATGCAAAGAGAATAAAAGTCAGGAGACAGAATGGGAGAAGATATTTGCCACCCATATGTATGACAGAGGACTAGTATCTAGCACATATAAAGAATTCTTAAAACTCACTAGCAAAACAAAACAATCCAATTAAAAAGTGAGCACAAAATATGAGCAGGTATTTCTTTATATATATATATTTTTTTTTCCACCACTCCTAGTAAAGTTGAAGATCCTAGCTAGTACAATTATGATAACTTAAAAATCCCAATAGTTTGTAAAAAAAAATACAAATTTCATTACTTCCGAGTTACCAAGTTACTTGCAAGTTACCAAAAGCAATAGAAAAATTTAGCAATATAGCTAACTTCAAAATAACTATACAAAATCAATTATTTTCCTATATAAAAAATAATTACAAAATAATATTAGAAAAAGAAAGATAGCATTGTATCAGCAACCAAAATAGAAAGTACCTATCAATGTAGCTTTAACAAGAGCTGTGCAAATTTTTTTTGAATACATAATCATTTACTACTTGTTTGTTACAGAATACACAAGGCAAAATACAAATAGCAAACAAATTTTTTCCTTATTATGTTTTTACCAAAGTCTAAAAAAAAATAGATGACTAATATATATATAAATAAAAGTTAAAAATAATTTTTAAAAAACAAAAAAAACAGATCACACCAAGTCTTATAAACAGTAGAAATAGAAATACTTCAAAATCATTCTACTTAGTCTGGATACCCCTGATAGTAAAATTAGAAAAAATATATTATTATAAAGTGGAAATTACAGATATATTTCACTGATGAATAAGGATACAATATGATAAATAACATATTGACATGTTGAATTAAAAATTGATGTTTAAGTAATATACATTGATCAAAATTAAATCCAGTTTGTGTGAGAATTAGTCATTATTATTATTATTATTTTTTTTTTTTGCCCATACCCCCTCAGAGCAGACATTTCTTTGAAGGGCCCGACTATAGCTATAACTTTATCTTAGAACTGAAAACAATGTAACCTAAACATTTGTACCCTCCTATTAATTTGAAATAAAAAATAAATAAAGTTAAATAGGAAATACCTATGCCAAATAAGCACTTGAAAAGATGCTCATCATCATTAGACATTAAGGTAGGGTCAAATTAAAAGCACAAAGAGATATCACAGCCTACTTATCAGAAGGGCTTACACAAGGTAGTGACCAGTGCTGTTGACACAAGGTAGTGACCAGTGCTGTTGAGGAACTGGATCACGCTGATGGCAGGAATGTGAAATGTGATAGCCATGCTGGAAAGCGGTTTGATAGCTCCGAACGCCATAAGACCCAGCAATTGAAATCTTGGGCATCTATCCCAGAGAAATGAAAACTTAGGTTCACACAACAACCTGCACATAATCATTCATAGCAGCTTTACTCATGAAAGCCCCAAACTGGAAATAGCCCAGATGACCTTCAACAGGCAGATGGTTTAAACAAACCTTGTGCATAAATAACATGGAAAACTAGTTAGCAGTGAAAAGAAATGAACTATCAGTGCCTGGATTAATCTCCAGGGTATTACGCTGGGAGAAACAAGCCCATCCCACATGTTATGTACTATCTATTTTGAAATGGCAGAATTTTAGACATGAAGAACAGATGAGTTATTCCCAGGGAGTAAGAGGAGGTGGGAAAGTTGAAAGAGAAAGTGAAAGCACAAAACAGCAGGCAAAAGATGTGAACAGACCTTTTTCAAAAGCTAGACCAGCAGCTATCAGACATATGGAAAAATGCTCAATGTCGCGGATCATCACGGGAAATGCAAATTAAAACCCCACGGAGATGTTTCCTTATGCCTATTTGAATGGCCATTATTAAAAAGTCAGTAAGCAATAGATGTTGGCATGGATTTGGTGAAAAGGGAACCTTCTACACGGTTGGTGGGAATGTGAACTAATATGATCTTGATGGAAAACAGTATGGAGGTTCCTCAGAGAACTAAAAGTAGACCTACTGTTTGATCCAGCAATCCCAGTACTACGTAGCTACCCATAGGAAAATAGGTTGTTAACATCAAAAAGCCCATGTACCTGGACGCTTATTGCAGCACCAATGCCAAGATGTGGAATCCACCTAAGTGGCCATCTAGTGATGAGCAGATACACCGTGGAACACTACTCAGCCATAAAGCGGAGTGCAATAATGTCTGTCACAGCGACTTGGCTGGAACTGGAAGGCGTTATCCTAAGTGAAGTATCTCAGAAATGGAAAAACAAATACCACATGTCCTCACTTATAAGAGGGAGTTAAATGATGGGCATACGTGGTCATGCAGACCCGTATGATAGACTTTGGACAGTTGGGGGGTGGAGGGAAGGGTGAGAGGGATTGAGGGATCAGAAATTACCTGGCAGGTGCAATGTATACTGGTGGTGGGTGCTTTGAAAACCTTGACTTCACCACCATACAATTCATCTTTGTATCAAGAATTCACTTGAACCCCCTAAATCTATTAAAATAAAAAATTAAAATATCCTTTTATGGGAAAAAAAAGAGAAGCATAAATGGACCCTTGTGGTCCATTTTATCAACCATTCTCTTTATGGCTTAAAGTGTTTGTGTGTCATTTACAAAGTGTTTGCCTACCCCAAGGTCAGAAAGCTCTTATTTCATAGAAGCTTTATTGTTTATCTTTCATATTTAGGTCTGGAGTGCACTGGCATTGACTTCGTTTGTGGTGTGAGGTGGATCATGGTTGAGGTTTTCTTTTCCCCCCATATGGATGCTAAACAATCCTACATCGTTTGTTGAGAATATCCCAAGTTCCCTGTCACAGTGAAGTGCCAACCGTATCGTAAATCAGGGGATGATGTATGTGCGGAACTGTTTCTTGTTTCCATTTTTCTATTTTTGTCCAATGCCTCACTGTCTTCAGCGCTGCGGTTTAATGATATCCCAAAATGTAAGCCTCCAGCGTTCTTTCTTTTTTGTTCAGTATTGTTTTGAGTATTTCTGATCTTTTACATTTCTATATAAACTTCAGAATAAGCTTGTCAAATTATTGAGAAAGCCTGCCAGACTTGGTTGGGATAGGATCTAGTTCTACCTGATGAGAATCTACAACTTTACCATATTGATTCTTGTCATTCATGAACATGGACTACCTCTCTACTTATTTAGACCTTTTAAAATTTATCTCAGTAATGTTTGCTAGCATCAGTGTAGAAGAATGCACACATATATAAACATACACATATGTACATTCCTAAATATGTTAATATTTTCTTGGCACTTTAAGATTATTATTTTTAATGTAATTTTTATTAAATCATAACTGTATACATTCATAGGGTACAATGTGATAATTTGATATACAATGCGGAATGCTTAAACTGATTAACATAACCATCACCTCACTTATTTTTTGTGGCAAGACATTTATAATATACTCTCAGGGGTTTTGAAATATACCCTTGCATTGTGCACATTAGGTGAGATCTTGCCAAATACCCTCCCTCCACTCACTTTCCCCACCCCTCAATCTCCCTCCCCTCTCCCTCATCCCCCTTCCTTCTTTCTGGACTATATTTGTGTTTTCTCATTCAGATGAATGTGTAAGTGATTGTATATTGGTTTCATAATAGCATTGAGTACACTGGATACTTTTTCCCCCCATTCTTGAGATACTTTACTAAGAAGAATATGTTCCAGAATATTCCAGAATTAATCCAGAATATTCCAGAATATATCCAGAATGTTCCAGAATGTTCCAGAATATATCCAGAAGAATATGTTCCAGAATGTTCCCCATTCTTGAGATACTTTACTAAGAAGAATATGTTCCAGGGAGAAATCTCCCTCCCCTCTCCCTCGTCCCCCTTCCTTCTTTCTGGACTATATTTGTGTTTTCTCATTCATATGAATGTGTAAGTGATTGTATATTGGTTTCATAATAGTATTGAGTACACTGGGTATTTTTTTCCCCATTCTTGAGATACTTTACTAAGAAGAATATGTTCCAGCTCTATCCAGGTAAACATAAAAGATGTAAAGTATCCATCTTTTATGGTTTGTATAGTATTCCATGGTATACATATACCACAATTATTATTATTATTATTATTGAGTTAGAACAATTCACTAAGGAGCATAAAGTGCGTTAATTTTATGTGGCTAGCTCAAGTCCTTTTACACAAGTGTACATCTATATAACCATCATTCAAATCAAGATACAAAGATACAAGGTACATTCAAGGTACAAGATACGTTTCTGGTACTGTAGCTATTTCATGTGCCTTCCTATTAATTCATAGGAATTAATCCCTCCCTAAAGGTATCCATTATTATGGTATCTATTACCATTGAATGGGTAAATGGCATCCTTCCAATTTTATTTTATAATTATTTGCAGCTAGCCTATAGATTTTAACATATGGGAATTTATTAAATTCACTTGTTAATTTTCATTATAACTTGAGGTTTTGAAATCTTTTACATACCGCAATTATGTAGCCTGTCTTTTTCTTCGTTGCATTGGCTGAAACTTGCAGTAGTATTAGGGAAATCAGGAAAAAGCATTCACTGTTTTACCACTGATACTGATGTCAGAATTCTGCTCTGGATACCGTTTGTCAGATTAAAGGACTTTCCCACTATTTCTGGTTTGCTGAGAATTTTTATGACAAATGGATTTTGGCTTTCATTAAACACTTCCTCAGCATCTCTTGGGAAGACTAAATGATTTTTACTTTTATTTTTCATTAATATGACGTACTACACTGATTGATTTTCAAATATTAAACTCCTCTTTACAGTCTTGGCATAAACCCACCTTGGTCATGATCTGTTATTCATTTGACATATCTCTGGATTTGGCTTGGTAAGGTAATTGGTAGGATTTTTGTCTGTATGTTTATGAGCGAGATTGTCCTGAACATCTCTTGTGATATCCTTATAAAATCTTGGTATGACAGTGATCCTGGGCATGTCAGATGGGTTTGGAAGCATTTCTTCTCTTTGTATTCTCTGCAATAATTTACATAAAGCCGGTCTTTTTGAAATCTTTTCTGTGTGTGAAAATTCGAACTTACTTTATCCTTAAAGTAGAATTTTGTTTCAGGGAGGTGTCGTAGCTGAAAACTCCATGGCTTTCTATAACCCCTCAGAAGTCACTGCCTACTTCCTTGAGCTCTCCATGTGTATGTTTGAGAAGGACTTTTAAAAAATGTTACAAATATCCAGAGTAGTGCCTGACGTGTCACACACAATCAGCTTGCTTTTCCCTTCTGTCTCCTCGTGTTCTGTCCAGCCACAGAAGCACCTGGCTGCAGGGACTTGTGACCCCAGCCTGCAGCCATTCGCCCAGCTCGCAGAGCCTGCTGTCTACTTGGCTGAGCCAGAGCCATGGCCTCTGGGGACAAGGACAGGGGTCTGTGGGACGTTTGCAGCATCCTGTTGTTTCTAAGTCCTTTCCCAAAAAGTAGTTATTAAGGCTGTACTGACTCTCCTGGCGGGATGTGGCAGAGGTAGCCCTGGGGATGTGGTGGAGGGGGGTTTGGAAGAAACTAACTCTTCAGTTCCTTTACATAAAGGGGACAGTCGTCTCTTAATCTCTCCCCACAAACAGGGTAGATGAATAAGCCTCTTAATCCACACGGACACTCCTTCCAGACGCTTCAGAGCAGTTGACCCTTCCGGTCACTTCCAGCCATTTCAATGGTTCAGAGACTAATTATGGGTCTCCTTGCACTTAGTGGGAGGCTGAGGGGAGAAATTTGCAAAGGAACAATATCTCTAAAGCCCCAGCCCCCTTCTGTGTAACCTTTTCTTACTATGGCTGGTAGCGTAGCAACTGATGGAGCTGCCTGGACTCAGGTTGCCCTGAATTGTGTGTTTTTTCACCCCCTTCTCTTCCACTCTCTAGCTCTTCCTCAGATTTGTTCTGTTAATTCGGCTGTCATGTCCTCAACCCCCAGTGCTTGTTGAGTGTGACTTGCTGGTCCCAATGGGAGATTAGTGGCTTCCTCATGCATAAAGCTGAAATTGATTTTATGGTGTGTGATGCACAGGGCTCATGAGCCCGAGACTCCCCGAGAGCTCAGATGCTTGGGGTGGTGCTCTCAGAGGCTTGAGAGGCTGAGCTGAATGGGCCGTGCATGGAGAGGGCTGTGGGATGGGGAGAAGGGGTCCAAGGCTAAACAGGGTGGGGAGAAAGGAATAACTCAAATTTATGGAGGGTCTGTCGTGTCTCAGGGGTTTACACGTGATCTTCACGAGGACCCAGTGAGATGTGATCCATTGCCCTGACTGTCCACACCACACTGCCCTTTGTCAGGGACAGTGAGTGAGGAAATGAAAAGGTTGGAGTGTGTCGGGCGTGGCATGAAGAAGCTGGGTATAGAGCGCTGGGGTGCTGGGTTTAGAGTGCTGGGGTGCTGAGCAGGGAAGCTGAGGCACATCTGTGTGCAGGAGGTGGGTAAAGGCTGTGGCAGCCACGGGATGACTCACCCAGCCTGGTCAGTCTGAGCCTCCTTCTGCTGCCTCTCCCGTGCCCCTTACATTCAGTGACTGACTCCTGCTGTTCAGTCTCCTAAACTCGTGTCTGGTTCCCCGACTCTGCCTTTCCAGCCCCTGGCCACTACCTTGTCACACCTCTGTCATTTTTCACACAGTAATTGACACATCTTCCTTATTGGTCCCCATGTTCTCAGGTTCCTCTCCCTCCTCTGATCCACTCTCCACTCTGTGCTCAGAGATGTCCCCAAACAACATGTGCCCACGTCACTCAGCTGCTTACAGAGCCTCAGGGGAGTTTTCGTCAAGCAGCATGTGCCCGCATCACTCAGCTGCTTACAGAGCCTCAGGGTGCAGACCATTCTGGGTCTGTCCCTGCTGACCTCACGGACTGCCTTTCTGCTGCGCTCTCTCCCACCCCCATCACCTCTGTTCCTGCAGGATGTGCAACTTCTCAATGCCCACCCTGTGTCTACTGGACACTCCTCTCCTTTCAAGACCCAGTTCGTGATTTGATTTTACTGGAAAGGCTTCCCTGACCGCCTCTATCTGATTGGATAGGCCTCCTTGTTTGAGTTTCCTATTACTCCTCTTACCACAAACTCACTGTCCTAAAGCAACACAAGTCTATATGTTTCAGTATCAGAGGCCAGAAGTCTGAAATGGGCTGGGAAAGCCACGTTCCTTTGACTCCACTACAGTGTTTCACAGCCCTTTTTTATCTCATGTGCCTTGAACCTATAGCTAAACTTAAATTACATTGATAAAACAAAGAATTAAAAAAAAGAGAATATACTGATGGTGCTTTAAACTTCTTTTAAAGATAATTTAATGAATGATCTTTAAAAATGTCCTCAGGACACCTAAGAACATCTCACAGCACACTAGGTTGACACTCCCTGCTCGAGGGGAAATCTATCCCATCACCTTTTCTGGTTTCTGGAGGTCGTCAGCTTTCCCTTCTGCAAAGCCAGAGCGCAGCGTCCTTCTGTCTGCCTCTCGGACCCTCCTGCCTCCTGCAATCACGTTGGGCCCACCTGCACATCCAGGACACTCCTCCCACTCAAGACCCCTAACTTGGTCACATCTTCAGAGACCGGACAGTGCCCAAGTTTTGGGTGTGTGCATATTAGGCCTGGACATCTTCGAGGGACCCTTTCTATGCATCACTTTCCTCTGTGAGTCCGCAGAAACCCACGTCTGTTGCTTTAGTCTGTGGCTCACTGGTTTCTGCCTCACTCCATTGTCTCCCAGCTTCCTCCAGGGTGGAAACAGTCATTTGCTTTGACACAACATCCCCAGAATACAGCAGAGTCAGCTCTCGGTGCTTGTTTGTTGAACAAAAGACCTGTCTCCCTGGCTGTCAGCTGCCTGCCTCACCCTCTGGCTGACTGGGGTGCTGAGGACACCAGGGCACTGGCTTAGTGTGTTGGTTAAAGCCACAGCCTTTAGAGCAGTGGTTCTCAACCTTCCTAATGCCGTGATGTATTTTGACTGTTACAAAGGGGTTGTGACCCACAGGTTAAGAACCGCTAGTCTAGAGCGAGACAGCCTGGGTAGTCCAGCTTCTCTGAGTACTGGCTGCGTGAGCTTGGGCAAGTTCTATAACGTCGATGCCTTAGTTTCCTCCTATGAAAAATGAAGACATTTATAATATCTATGTTTATCAGTCAGGGTCCAGAAGGAAAACCACAAACCACACCAAGAATTTTAAATATGAGGTTTTTGTTAAAGGGAATTCATTATACAAGGGAGGTAAAGCTTCTAGAGCAAAACTGGGGTGCTATAGTAGCCCAGAATGATAGAACGCAGCTACCATGCCTGTGTCTGGGGTAGAAAAATGGAATAGGTGGGGATATGGGACCTTGACGTCTGTAGGAAGAACCTTCGGGGCTGATGCTGGGACTTGGGAAGAGAGAGACACCACAGATGGTACCACGGCTGTAAGGGGTGTGGTCTAGCTTGTGCTAATTCCTCTAAAAGATGTTGTACTGGACGTACTGTGAGGACTAGAAAAAAGTGAGGCCAGGAGCGCAGTGGTCCCTGTTTCTGGAGTAACACTGGTAGGGCCATTGCAATGCTGCCACACTGGGGAGGAAAAATGTTCTGGGGTGCACATAGCAGGCCCTGTGGGACTTGGTTCACCCTTGAGCAGTCCTGGTCTGGTGAGACAGATGGCCCAGCAGGTGGTCTGTGTGGCGTGCACAGGAGCTGTGGTGATCTGTACCAGGGAGAACCAGCAGGGGTCTGTCCACTATACAGGGTGCTGTTGGGTTTCACCTTTATCAGGCTGGGGTACCTGTCCCCTCGTTGCCACCAGTGTCAGCTGCTGAAGGCTTGTAGTTACCTCTTGTACTGTGATGAATAGTGTTTCCCCAAATTCGTGTTCTTTCTGAAACCTCAGAATACAGGGTTGGACAATTAAGTTCACAAACTTATCCTAGAAAATGTGCTACATTCTTTATTGCTGAATATTACTACAGTCACCTTTGAAGTGCTCCCTTTGGGAAGCTACTTACTGATACCAGTGCCCAGTTGACCCTTCAAAGCACCTTTGGAACTCTTTTTCTGGAATGGCCATTAAAGCTGTTGTCCTGTGAGGCCTGATAATTAAGTTTGTGAACTCATCCTAGAAAAAGTGCTCTGAAGGGTAGAGTAGGCACTGGAGTAGCTTCCTGAGGGGAGTACTTAGAAGGTAATCAGAGTGCTATTCAGCAAGGAGGTGTGCAGCATTTTTCTAGGACAGAGTTCAAGAACTTCATTGTTCAGCTTCATATGACCTTATTTGGTAACAGGGTCTTTGTAAGTGTAATTCATTAAATTAAAATGAAGATGATATGTGAGTACGGTGGGCCCTAATCCAATGCGACAATGTGACTTAGTCCTTATAAGAAGAGGGAAATTTCAGCCCAGAGCATAGACACACAGGAGAGCATGTTATATGAAGATAGGGGCAGAGATTGGAGTGTAGAAGTTGAACGAGATCAAGGACTGCCCACAAACTCCATCAGCTAGAAAAGACAAGGAAGGATTCTTCCCTAAACATTCCAAGGTATTCCTGCTGACACTTTTACTTTCAGACTTCTGTTTTGTAGAACTGAGACAATAAATTTCTGTTGCTATTATCCACATACTTTGTAGTACCCTGTTACAGAAGTGCTAGGAAACTAATACACCCCCTCTCAGGGTAACTGCCCTGGACCACATGGGAACACCTGGCTGGGGTGTGATGCCTGTATGCCCAGTACAGTCAATTACTGACACAGGGACAAAAAAGGCTGGCCTCCCTGCTTCTGTGTGGGACTAATACTGTGGTGCAGTGTGGGTTCCTTGGGATTAGGCTGACTCTAGTCTGTAGTCAAACTATATCCTTGTCTAACTTCTTTCTTATTCTGCCTCCTTCTGAGAACTGTCCTCAATCAATCATATGCACAAAATCCTTGTCTCAGGCTCTGCTTCTTGGGATCTTGAGCTAAGAAGCCCACAGGGTGTGGAAAACACAGATTTGGGGTGAGAGCATTCAGGAGATCATCCCAGAAGCTAAAGCTTAAAGGACAAGGAAATGGGGGTGAGCTGGAAAAAGGGAAGAGTGACCAAGTGAGGACTGCACCAGCAAAGACACCTACTCCTCTCTCTATATCATACAAAGTTGATGTGTGCATAAAAATTGAATACAAAGTTGTCAGCAAATCTGGAGAGGAATTGAGAGGTCTATTTTTGGAGGCCTTGTGTGTGCTTTCTCACTATTAAAACTCTTCACTCATTGTGTGGACAACAGAAAATGTTCTAATCCCTGGAGGTCTCCAAGCTAAGTCATTGCCGTTTATCAGGGACTCCTCCATTAGGCTGGTAGAGCACAGTGACTTTCCACATACCTCCTCATCTATGATTCTATGACTGTTTGCTACAGTTATTGCTGCCACGTTAACAGGTGCTGGAGGGTTTCTCAGATCTGGTTTCTCCTTCTTACCAGCTTCTGAGACCTTTGACAAATCACTTAATTGTTCTCAATTGCAGCGATTCTATATGCAGGAAGTGGCATAGTGTACTGATCACGAGCACCGCTCTAGAATCTCCCTACATTAGAATCTTAGTTTCCTTCTTGTCCTGGCCTTGTATCATAATTGTGAACAACTAACCTCTTTAAGCCTCAGTATTTTTCCCCCATGTATAAAATAAGATTCATAATAACACCTACTAGAAAAAAAAAGTTTGAGATAATACCTGGAAAGCCCAGAACACAGTGCCTGGTACACACTAAGGACTAGTGAGCACCCTCGTTCTTCTGTCTTCACAGGCTATAGAGCTGAATAGAAGCGTATTTCTTAGATGAATACCAGCAGCACAGAAGGAGACTGTGCTGTATGGAAGAAAGCATACAGACTTGGAGAAGACCTCCTTTAAATATTATTAATAGTTCTGCAAATTACCTGTGCGTGATTAGTATCTTAGCTTTGGTATCCCCATCCATAAAACAAGAGTAATATTCTCTGCCTTGTATGTTCACTCTAGGAAGAAAAATGAGGAAACAGGTAGAGCCCTGTAAACTGTTGTATGATTAAAGCACTATCTGAAAGTCAACTCTCAACTCCCAATGGAGGGCGTTGAGTGGAATTGGAAGTGGCAGGATTGAGAACATCATGACTGAGAGCATGAATCCCAACAGAGGTCACCACCCAGACACAAATGCTTGAAAGAGACAAAAGCCTTACTTACTTAACATGTTTACTTTGTAATGAGCAACCTGTGCAGGTTTGTGAGGCGTTTGTAGAAAAGCAAGAAAAAGAAAAAGGAAAGAAAACAGTGCTCATCTCCTCATAACATTAAGGATAATATCGACACATTGGTGTATTTATGTTTAGATCAGTGGTTCTCAACCTTCCAATGCCGCGACCCTTTAATACAGTTCCTCGTGTTGTGGTGACCCCCAACTATAAAATTATTTTCGTTGCTTGTTAATCTTATGGTTGGGGGTCAGCACAACATGAGACACTGTATTAAAGGGTCATGGCATTAGGAAGGTTGAGAACCACTGGTCTAGATGTTTTAATAGGTGTAGGTAGATGAGAGTTTGTTTGTTGGTAGAATTTAGTTAAAATTGGACTGCTATGCCTATGGAGAATCTGTCTGATGGAGAGCTTTTTCCAGAGGAATCTGTGGTGTCCATTGTCAGGATGATAGCCAAATCCAGAGTTAACGATCATAATGAAATTGCTTATTTTGTGTTTAAGCATTAGCTAAACACCATGTAGACAAAAGTCCTGACATTTTGCTCCTTTTCACAGTCTAGGCCATCTGGCAGAAGGTCATACTCATCTTCCAGACTCACATGTGACAAAGAAGGGCTTATGGTAACTGTCCATGGTACCAATCCTTCTTCTGTCCCAGTTAATCCACCCTAGAGGTCATGATTTTGATTCAGCCCAAGGTAGATTGGGGTTTATCTTTAAGCACCAACATTTTCCACCTGCGTCCTTCAGAATCTGAGAATGTCTTTCCATTGGTTTTTCAAGTGCACCACAACTTATCTGGCTCTTAACATTCTTGTGACATCCTCAAGACCTTGTGTGTGTGTGTGTTATGCCATTATATTTGTAATAATGGTTGAGAGTCCAGATCCTCAGTCTGAATGCCTTGACCCTTGTCCTGGCTCTTTAAATGACTAATTACTTGACATTAGTTAAGTTACTTTAAGCTGCATCTCTGATTGTGTGTGTGTGTGTGTTTGTCTGTCTGTTTAGAAAACTATGAATCATGATAGTGTTGACCCACCCATAGAGTTACTCTGAGAATTAAATGAGTTAATATTTTCGAACACCAAAAATGAGCAGTGCATGGGCGCTGCCTTGGTTTCATCTGTGAATATTATCACTGTCACCTCCTTCGGCATCATGTCCCAGTGCTTAAAATCGTAACGAGGAAGACGGAGAATGGAAGATTGGGTGTCTTAGTCCTTGTTCGTTTGTTTGTTTCATGTTGGTGATCGCTGGCTTTTTTCTAGATGCCTGTGGGAATTTGTCTTTAGTCTTGTATTTCAGAAATATTGTCAGTATGTGCTTAAGCTGAGTCTCCTCATTGATTTTGCCCAGAACCCACTGCACTCTTCATAGTCTGCAAACTCGGGCCTTTATTATTTCAGACAAGTTTTCTTTACCTGTGGCTTTGATGATTGCTTTGTATAGGTGGTTTGATATCCTCTCCCTGAACACTTCTAATCCTCTGCTTGGAGGTCCAGCCACTGTTTGTTTCACATTCTGCTTCTTGCTCTTTTTCATCTCTTTGTTGTCACCCTCATCCTCTTATTTTGGGAGAATTTATCAGGGCTTTTTTTTTTTTTTTTTACCCATTTAAATAAGCTACCAAATATTTATTGACCTTGGGCTTTACATTAGGTTGCACCACAAAGACTAACTCTGGTCGGCATCTGCTGGGGGATTGGAGGCCATGTCTGTTTAGGTTGTGTGCAGAGACTCTGGGCCCACCCAGGGAGGATTCAGGCCAGGCCACTTCCCACAGCCCACACTCAGGGTGGAGTCAAAACCACACAGCATCCCTGTGTCCTCCGCAGAGGATTTAGAGGCTTGTCTGATTTGAATTATAAAACAACCTTCCATTCTTAAGGAATAAAAAAATAAAAATTGAGAACCACAGAAGTTGAGTCGTCATACATCTGCCAGTGGTGAAACCAGAGCAAAGAAAGACCCAGAGCCTGGCCTCCAGCTAGTCCCCTTCTCCTAGAGGATGCTCAATCCATTATTTCATGAAAATAGTGTTGCATGCAAAACAGTGGGATACCTAGTCAGCACAATGCTTTTGGACATCGACTCTGTCACTAGCCCTGCGGTGCATAAAACTAAATAAGCAGGAAGCAGATTTGAAAAGGAAAAAGCCAGCATGGTTTTGTTAGAAGTCAAAGGAAATATTATGCATTCTTGTTGGGAGAAATGGCGTGTGTGGAAGCGTGGAAGTGAGCATGACACAACAGCGTGTCTGAGTGTGGAAGTGAGTGTGCCGTGTGTGTGAGTGGGGGGAGGGGGTGGGTTGTTCCCGTGGCCTGGATGGGTCAGGAAATAAACATAATTAAAATGGGAATCAGAGTAGCTGAGCACCATGGCTAGTGCCTATAGTGTAGTCCCAGCTACTCAGGAGGCTGAGGCAGGAGGACAGATTTGAGCCCAGGTGTTTGAGGCTGCAGTGAGCTATGACCCATGACACTCTACCCAGGGGGACAGAATAAAACTCTGTCTCAATCCCCCCAAACAAACAAACAAAAAAACCCAAGAGCTCACCCAGGGTAAAGAGGACAGTGGAAGGTATTGGAGATGAGGTTGTAATCACCTTAACCCTAGCAAGGCCCACTTAGCCTCTTAGTACCATTCGGTTTTTCTCAAAACATTTGATTACTTTTGATTCATCTAAAGCAGACGGTGTACAGCTCCATCTCCAGCTATTTGAAATTCTTTTGCTCTTTGTAGGAACTTCTGGGGAGTCAAATTGTTACAAGTGCTCACAGCAGGGAAAAGAAAGACAGAATTGGTCTGGAGATTGCTGCCTGAAAATGAGGCGGAATTACAGTAAGGGGTCACCTCACCACCTACATGCTAAGGAGAGCCTTGGTGGCTCAGGGGTGGCTATGGCCGGGCCCCAGGGCTGGCTCACAGGTCCTTGTCCTTGCTGGCCTTTGATGCCCCACTAGAAGGTGCTGATGCCATCTCTCACCCTATGCCTCTGCTCCCTGAAGGCCAGACTTCCTCCCTCTGGATTTTTTTCCCAAACTTTGTGAGCAGAGGGTGCCATCGGATATTAAACACTTCATCATGGCTTTGCGTAGTTGATGGTGTGGGGTCTTAGATAGCAAGGAGGATGGTTGTGGTATGTGTGAAAATTAGTATCTGCCTGGACTACCCTTTTTAGAAAAATTAGGAATTCAAACATCTGATGGTACCCATAGGATGGTTTAAACTTTAAAGGGAGATGGTATGCAGCCATAAAAAAGACGGAGACATCACATCTTCTATGTTTACCTGGATGGAGCTGGAACTTATTCTTCTTAGTAAAGTATCCCAAGAATGGGGGG
>NW_003852418.1:5248586-5268221 GCF_000181295.1 Otolemur garnettii | reverse complement strand
CAAACCATTTTAATAAAATAAACATGCTATCTTTGGAACTGATACCTGTAGAAAAAGTTCATATTAAGGCCAAAAGCACATCTTGATTTGTAAGCCATTTATTTATCTTTGGAAGTAATAATAGAAACTGTGTATGGGCTGGGCTCTAATCCTATGGCTTGCTTTGTCGGATGTCCAGATGGCCTAGCTTTAGCCTTTGCCTACATTTCCTGCTGATCCTTGGAGAAGGGAAATGTGCATCCTGCCTGTACAAATAAAATCTAGACCACTTTCATTTCTATTTCATTGTGTGGGGAGTAGAGCGTTTTATATAGATGGCACAATATCACTTTGTCTAGCAAACAGAGGAATATGTCCAGAATTGGTAAGAAGCCACATTCTTCCTCCCACTGAAAGTTTGCCCTGTGACTGCTAGAAAAAAAGTTTTGTCTGTGAAGCTGCCTGAGCCCAGGCACAACCCAGAAATGAGCTTGCCTCCTTGTGGTGTTTCAAAGACACTAGCAGGATTCACACAAATTTTCAGAAGAGGTTTTTCTTAGATTTTCTTGGATTTAGCAGGTAAAAAGGGAAAATATTTGCCATTTTTCTGAAGGTGGCCAACCCAGAAATAAACAAACATAAGCCAGGATTTTAAAACCTATGCAAAACAAATTCCGTTTTCCTTTAAAATGTTTTCTCTAAAGCCAGGCTCAATGGCTCATGCCTGTAATCCTAGCAATCTGTGAGGCCGAGGCAAGTGGATTGCTTGAGCTCAGGCGTTTAAGATCAGCCTGGGCAAGAGTGAGACTCACCACCTTTCTACTAAAAATAGAAAAATTAGCCAAGTGTTGTGGCAGGTGCCTGTAGTCTGAGCTACTTGGGAGGCTGAGGCAGAAGGATTGCTTGAGCCCAGAAGTTTGAGGTTGCTGTGAGCTGTGATGCCCACAGTATTCTTCCCAGGGTGACTGAGTGAGACTCTGTCTCAAAAGAAGAAAAAATTTTTTTTCTTTACCGTATACTTCAAAATGATAAATTTTATGTTATGTGTATTTGGTCACAATATAAAAGTTTTCACCATCAAATTTCTCATCTGCTAAGTATTTTTTAAAACTAAAAGGTGATTACTATGAAATCAATATTTAACCACCTATACAATCATACAAATGGCAAAACATAACTATAGTCCATAAAGTAGAAGGGAAGAGGAGAGAGAGGGGTGGGGAGGGGGGATCCAATGTACTCAATACTACTATGAAATCAATATTTAACCACCTACACAATCATATGAATGGCAAAACATAACGATAGTCCATAAAGTAGAAGGGAAGAGGAGAGAGAGGGATGGGGAGAGGGGATATGGAAGAAGGGGGACTATTCGGGGGGACCTCACCTAATGTGCATGATGCAATGGTACATTTCAAAACTATTAAGAAATGAGTATAATTGTGGGAAAAAAATAAAGGGAGATGGTATTGGCATGGGATTAAGGGCTCATTCTCTTCAAATTTTCTGGGGCCCCATTCTAAGCAAAATTTTGTGACTTATCCCCACCAGCTGGGTCACAGATATACCATATATTGATTTGCCTTCTTCTGGGCAGTGACCTTACTTAAGGCAATGCTATTCTGATTGCTATTATTTAATTACTCAAATCAATATGTAGAACGTTCCAACACCCCAGGAATTTTCCTTGTGTCTCATCCTAGTCAGTACCTGCCCCGTAGATAAACAGTACATCTGGCTTTTATCACCATAGATCACTTTCACCTGTTCTTGAATTCTTAGTGTAAGTGGAATCATCACACTGTCTTCCTTTTTCTGTTTTTGGCACACAAAATTTTGTTCGGATCTTCCATGCTGTCATGTGGGCCTTGTCCCTCCCTCCTCCCTGCGTGGTGTCCTGCTCATGCCTGTGCATCATTTTGTCCATTCATGGCACCCACCTAGGTCTGGCTCCCAGGCCTTCTCTATTCTCTGATTCCCTCCTCGTCAACAGCTTCTGAATCAGCCTCTTTCTTGCCCTAGTCTTTTGTCTCTGTGCTCCCAGGACTGGTCTGTGCCCAGGGTGATGTGTGACAAGCAGCAACAGGTTCACAGTGTTGTAGAATGTTCAGAGCACAAAGTTGTCATTGTTTGTCATTCCGGCCCCACATGGTACCTTCCCAAGCTACTCAGAACTATTGACTTAATGTGAATGTCTGTATCAGACCAGGCTCCTTCTGGGTCTTTGTAACTGTCACCCACACCATGGTCTCATTATACCTGTCATTGCTGCTTTACTTGGATGCCTCACTGTCTTATTCCGTGGATATACAGCCTGCCTTTCTTCTGGGTGCTAAATTTCACATGCTTAGTGCTCTGGCTGGCAGGTGAGATGTACAGAGTATGGACCAAGTAGGGTTTCTTTCACAGAAGGTTTCTTTCTGGAAGATTGTTCACCTCAATACCCCATGTGGTTAGACAAAGGTCTTCTTAAGGAGACAGATGGATTTCAAAACATGGGCCTCTGTGAGGGGTTTCTTATTAAATATATTGTGTCATGACGAGGGTCACATCTTTGTCCTTTAAATACTTTAAGCCAAATGTTAAATCTATGTATCTGCAGGCGGTGGGGTGGGGGGTGGTCATGATCATGGGAACCTTAGACATGTATGCGACATCGTCTTGTGGACGTCTCAGCTTATTTTGACTATAGGTTTGGGAATCTGGGGGTGGGGGAGTTCTAGTTCTGTGACAGCTTCTCTTGTATGGCTGCACTCCCTCCTCTATCCTCTACAATAAGGGTTGCTTCAGAGACCCGAGGAAGTGTAAGATACTGTAAGCAAGCTGTCTATCAGTAGATCTCTGTACATTTCCTTTCTTCTCAACCTAGACCCTCAGGGGCTCATGAATTTCTGACATGAAGTTCCTGGAGTGCAGAACTCCAGGTAATATACTAGGGTGCATGTTCCTGGGAAGAGAGTCTGGAAAATTTCCACCATACTTTCAGAATTTTGCACTCCTCTGAAGTTCAAAGCTATAGGTATAGACTTCCCCCAGTGACACTTCTGGTGATGTACACAAACATCTCAAGTACAAGAGGAGAAAGTGGGGAGCTGGAATGGCATGCCGTCCTCGAGTGCCCTGTCCCTGCCCTTTCTAGATTAGGGGGTCATGGTCCTCTCTGGACCTTGATTTCCTTCCTGGAGCCTCTGGCAGTTGGATTTGATAGCCTCACATATTTCTTGTACATTCTTGTTGAATAGTTCATTTTAGAGATAGAAGAGAATGGATATAATAAACATGAGTTTTCCATGTATTTAAAAAAGAATGTGCTACTTACAAAAAAAAAAAAAAAAAGCATTCTGTACTTCATTCCTGCTTCTGTCTCTCTCTTTGAACCACTAGTACATCTACCTTTTAAAGAATTCCAATTGTAAGTCAAATGGATCATTAAAGAAAAGAAAGAACAAAACAAAATAATAATCTGATGGCTTCTTGGTGCCAGATATAGGAAGAACGCTATAATGAACTCACATGGCCTGTTCTTGAAGGAATGGAGGGAGAGATAACCACAGGTAACTCTGCACACAGACGTGTGAACTGGCACATCATGGACATAAGGACATTTATATACCCACAGAGAGGTTCGTTCCTGTATTTGCACATACTTGTAGAAATACACAAAAAGACTAAACATTGGAAAGACTAATGCTTTATTTCCTTTCTGGTGGTCAGCAATTGAAATCCGCTAATGTCTGGTATAGGAGAGCAGAGAACCATGGAGAAAAAGTCAATGGACGAGAGCTTGATGTGGCCACTGGCTCAACTCCCAAAGTATTGAAGTTTGCTCCTCTTAATTCTGTCCAGGTCCAGTCTGTGAATAATTATATTAAGGAATTGGGCAGAGTCATCAAAGAGCTATAAACTATCACCTTTGGGGCCTCATTGGAGATTGATGGGAACTCTGGAGAGTTGATAATGGTGATCAAAGGGTCTATATATTTAAAATGCACAAAGGATGAGCCCAGAAATTATCTGCCTGCCAACCTAACTTCTCTACCTGGAACAAATTATCCAAAAATCAATTTGCAAACACCTTTGAGATAACAAGGTCTTGAGTAATAACCTCCATGGCTTTGTAAAGCAAAGCATCCAGCTTGACTAATCTGCTTAATTTCCTCCTCTGACCAAATGGCAGGCTGCAATAGAGGCAGTCTCAAGCTGTCCCTTAAGATCTGCTTTGAGTCACGCTGAGAAAATACTGTCCACCCTGTTTCTTTGCAATTCTTCTGATTCTAGAGAATCTTTCCTTCCAGGTAATTAATTAGAAGGAAAACGCTGAATGGGTCTCTATCTGAAAGCCCTGACCTGAGCTCTAAGCTAAAACTCAGACCTACCTTTATCCACTGGAATAGCCCAGAAGCCCTCCAGAAGTAACAATTTCTCAAACAAAGTTACATTGTACTCTCCCCCCCCACCCCACCCCAGGGCATCCTCCTTTTCCACTTCCTCATTCTACTCTAAGAACCATTAATTTGTTCATACTCCTTGACAGATAATCTCGTTCTTGTTGGTCCTACAAAAATGTGATAGAAGAAAGACTAAAGTCATTGGCGTGAAGATGTTCATTGCAGCATTATTTACACAACTTGGAACAACTCGTGGGTCCAACAACCAAAGAATACTTAGCGTGATAACCTGATGGCTTGTTCTGTAGATATTAAAGGCTATGATGATAAAGCCTGTGCTTTTGTGGGTAAAAAAATGATGCTTAAAATATAATAAATGAAAGAAGAAGAGCAAATCTACTTTGGTTCTATGTGTTATTGTAACCACGTTAAAAGGTGTCAGTATATAAATAAAAGTTGGAATGGAACCTGGAAAAATAAAAAGACTAATGTTAGGAGGTGGAGAAGGGGACGCATTTTCTCTTTTCATTTTCTTTATTGTTGTTCCATGTCTATTTTTGCTACAAATACAAATACACCCAGCTTGATTTTTTTAAACATGGGTATTAAGTGGCAAACAGCGTTTCACGGGGAGAAGTGGTCCACAGAGGCGAGCAGGCGTAGGTATCATCCTACCTTTTCTTCATGACCTGGGTTAGCTGACCTGATTTCTTGGGTTCTCAGTATTTTTATCCATCACAGGGCAGGTAATAATGTCCCAAGAATTACATGCAATGATGCACGTGAGGTTTTCTGGTATATAAGATGTCCAAGTAAGTGTTAAGTTTTGCCGCTTTGCTATGGGTGGAGGATTGCCAGGAAAAGGTCATCATACACATCTGTTGAAATTCTTGTTGACTTAGCTGACTGTGGAAGTCAGTGGGTGGGGAGTGGCGACATAGTGCAATAAAAGGTAACTCAGTGTAGCTTTGCTTTGACCCTTCATTCCCGCTGGGTCCAGCATGGCCAATGACACTTTTTCTGCTGGAAGGAACCTGCCAGAATCGGGAAGAAGCTGAGATTCTGCTATGCCATCAGCCTTATCCTACTTAGGCTCACGACACTGTTTGGGGACCTCTAGGTCCCTGTAGAAGACATGGTAATAAACTGCAGACTGGGTTTCGAACCACACTTCAGCAAAGCGTGCCTCCTTCTGAGGGTGCAAAGCGGAGGACTCACAGCAGCCTCTTTGCTATGTTAACCTCGTGTCACCTTCTTTCCTTCCTCTCTTTAAATAAGGGAAGTATAGTAGGTGTTGACTATAGTTCTGGAATAAATACTGCATCAGGTGTTTACAAACACTTGAAAATTAAAGTAGGACAGGACTGGGGTTAAAACCCGGGGTTTTGGATGATTTCCTCTGGCTATATCTAGAGTTCTGTCCTTGTCCTCCCTCACTTGGAGTCTGCTCTGCAAACCACTCGAGTATGACAGTCCTTTGTGCTTGCTTGTCTTACAGAGCCCCCCACGCCCATCGCCCCGCCAGAGCTGCTGGCTGTGGGGGCCACCTACCTGTGGATCAAGCCGAACGCCAACTCCATCATCGGGGACGGCCCCATCATCCTGAAGGAGGTGGAATATCGCACCACGACGGGCACGTGGGCAGAAACTCACATCGTCGACTCCCCCAACTACAAGCTGTGGCATCTGGACCCCGATGTGGAGTATGAGATCCGGGTGTTACTCACGCGACCAGGTGAAGGGGGCACGGGACCTCCAGGGCCTCCCCTCACCACCAGGACCAAGTGTGCCGGTAAGAGCCTTCCTCCAGATTTCATTCTGAGAGGCTGCGCCATTGCCACCACCCGTCTTCCTCTGGCCTTTCTGTGACGAATCACTCCTGTGTTTCTTTGACAGGAGTGCACTTCCTGTTGTGGTTTGGGTCTGGCTCTGGCTGCATCTCGGGGGACTTGGCTTGGACAGTAATTCCAAGAGCCTCCTTACTTTGGCTGTGACACAGAGAGGTTCTGAGAGTGTTTCTGATGGGGCACGGGCTCTGTCTCACAGGGACCCCAAGTGCCAGTTGTCTGATGAGGCTTCCTTGTGCTAATCTCTTAGCTCCATGTCTCTGATGGCTCCTGGTCCTATTGCTCTGAGGGTTTCTGGCTCTGGTCTTCTGAGGTCTCTTGGCTCTGGTTGTGTCTCTGAGGGCTCCTGGCTCTGCGTCCCCTGAGGACCACACTTAGACTAAATACGGGCTATGTCCTAGATATAGGATATGAGGACTCCTGGTTATGGTCAATCTCTAAGGTGTTTCTGATTCTAATTTAGTCCTGAGGGTCCCAGGTGGGGCTGTAGCCCTGGGTTTTGGCCATTTCCCTGACAGTTCTGACGGTTCCTGGTTCTCGTTTTCTTTCTGAGGGACTTCTGTGCTAACCACATGCTTGCTAAGTGGCTCCTGGCTCTGACAGTGTCTCTAAATTGTCCTAGAATTGCTTTAGTCCCTAGGAACCTTCAGACTCTGTATCCCCTGGGGGTTCTGGGCTCCTACACAAGAGTCTGGGTTGTGACTGTTTTTCTGAGGTCCTCTAGATTCTACTCAGATCTCTGTGGGCTCCTGGCCACATTTCTGTTTCCCTGACATTCCTGGATGTTGCCTAAGAGTTTGCTGGCTGGGAATGTGTCTGGGGGTGGAGTGGGGAGGGATTCTTTGAATCCGACTGTATCTCTGAGGCTTCTACTGCATTTTTAATAAGGGGCTATTGGCTGGGACTGTGCATCTGACTGTATCCCTGAGACCTTCCTGGCTCTGAATGCTACTCAAGAAATTAGAAGAACTTGGGAGTTTAGTTTTTGCAAATCACATTATTTATGTTGCCTCATTTTTTCCACTTTAACTATTCATTATAAGTACTTTTATCCCCTTATACGTGAAGAAATGGAGGGTCAATATTTTCATACTTCTTGTCCATAGTCGCAGACTTGGCCAGCGGCGGCACAGTGAAGATTAACACTCATATAGATTTTCTGACTGTAAGCTGTGTATCTCCGGCCCCACCATGATAGAGAGAGGCAAGTGCTTGCAGCACGGTGTGCAGAGCTGGGAGTGGTGCCGTGGAAGTGGATTTCAGGGGAGTGGGAAGCATGCGCTTCCAAGGGACAAAGTGTTGCTGAAAGCTTCTGTTTAGGGGAAAGGATTCACCAGCGCAGCAATCATGAGCAAAAAGCAAAGTAAAGACCGGTCAGTTCTGCTCTAATACAACACACAGGTCCCTAAAAACCACCCCTCTGTGCCAAGTAATACAGTAAGCACCAGAGAGCTTCTGGGGGAAAAGTGGGGCCTGGGGGTCACACTCATGCTTCATCCATGACATATTAAAAAAAAGAAAGAGAAACCTCCTGAAAAGGGTACTCAGTATTATACATGTGAAATGGCTGAGTAATACATAAAGCAGCCATAGTCTGAAAATCCAAAATCCTGAATACTCCAAAATCTGAAACTTGCTGAGTGCCAGTGTGCTGCCACGGGAGGGGACAGAGGTGATGTAGTTAACACGGCAGAAAAATGTCTATAGACAACACGCTGAAAACGCATGAGGGGCACGTATAGGACTAGGGCCATGTGACTCCATGACAGGACAAGAAAGTGTGTCCATTTGTAAAATCAAAGACAGGATTCTCAGACTAAAGGCATTGTTACTGAGGCAGATGATTCTGGAAGAAACCTTTTAAAAGTCACCCAAGGCCATGCTTCCTCCTGAGGAGAGGACCCACTTCCTGGTCCCTTAAATGCTACTTCTGATGTTTCTTCTCATGGGAAAAAGAAAATGCAATGCACAGCAACCTTTTCATCAAAACACAGCACTGCAGTGGAGACGGAGAGCCTGCTGTCGTGGACGCAGTGTTCTAACAGCGGGTATGGATATTCCGAAGATTCCACTGTGTGCTGAGTTACCCTGAGCACATGTTTTTTACACTGTATTCATGGTATGTTATATTTTTTACTGTTGAGTACCTATCTGTGAATAAGTATAAGAAATTGGTGGCTTATTGATGGCATATAAATTCTGAGTCAGGAATGATTGGGACACCAAACAGCCACAGATTGTCCACATGCATGCGTGGCTGAGATGGAGACCCCTTTGCTTTCTGATGGCTCAGTGTATACAAACTTTGTTTCATGCACAAAATTATTAAAAATTATTGTATAGCATTACCGTTAGGCTAAGTGCATAGGGTATATGTGACTCTAATCATAAATGAATCCTGTGTTCAGACTTAGGTCCGGTCCCCAACATACCTCATTATGTACATACAAATATTCTAAAATCCCCCAAATTCTGAAGTCTGAAATACTTCTAAGCATTTCAGATAAGGGCTATGTAACCTGTGTCCCAATAGATACGGTGTGTTACCTTGAGATGGACCTGAAGTTTGCACGTGGCAGTGGGCATCAGAAAGGTTGCAGCCTGTGAGTTACTGCACAGGGTGGAAGGGAAGCTGTCTGAAATTGGGGAAAGGTTTTGGGTAGAGTTCATAACACAAGTGGTGAACAGAGGGAGCAGGTAGGGGTTGGAGGTGTGTGAGTTTTGTGAATTCCTAAGTGGCTGTGGTTCGTGCAGTTGGCTAGGTGGATGCAATTTGCAGCTTCAACAGCGCTTCTTAAGAATATCACACCTAAGCAAATGCGAAATTTGCATTATGCTCAAATTGTCTGTTCTTATATCTGTAGCATCGGAACAAATTCATGTTTTCAAAACATGCGTGATCATGGAATTGGCTGTAACTATTCTTAAGTATCTCAGTGGTGTGTCTTCGTAGTTTGTAAGGCGAGTGTTTTTGTTGCAGGGAAATATTCCTTCGAAGGTTATTGAGCCACGATGATGCACAGAGATGCCGTTTTCTTGATTATTTTCAAACCAGGCCTTTGGTAAAATTCCTCATTGAAATCTGATTATGAAACTGACGCCTTTAAAAGGACATAAGGGTATGTTATTAAACTGGGTAATACCTTATCTCAGCTTTGCAATGCAATATTCATCCATAAAAGTAATTGATTTGATCCTGCTGATGAAACTTCTCTCTTTCCAAAGGGTAAATGTGAGGGTTTCCAGGGTTTTTGATCTTTATAAATGATATTCAAAGTACTTTAGCGGCCCCCATGGACTTATCTGCCCATGATTGTATAATACATTTTGAAATTCAATTGCAAGATGATCATCTCAATAAAAATTTACAACCTATTGCTAACTGTTGCCACGACTGCGTAATGGATTTTACATGTTGAAAACACAATAGTCTGACTATCGCTATAAAAATTATGGGTTGAAATGCTGTTTGTGGTATTTTATTTCAAAAAACGTTGGTGTTTAAGTAAGTTACAGCTGAAATCTTGAATAATCCACATTTGACGAAATATGTCATCAAGAAGATAATCTTCTGTCCTGCACTGCCACTGACAGTGGAATGTTTTTTGCCTCAGAATTAATTTTTAGGAGAATTCCAAGGGCCAGTAGCTATTTGGGGGTATTGTTTATTGGTGTTGGAAGTCTAGGGCCCCCTCCCCACTTCTTATTCTGTTATTAGTCCCATTGGATACGTACTTATTACTTTACAAAACAGAAAATGAGAGAATGTGGAGTTTAGAAGGTATAATTTCTGCCCAGAGAAATGTATAGACTGGGTTAAGATTTCAACAAAAGAGAACAAAAAAAGTGAAACTTAAACACAAAGTTGAACCCAGAAATAGCATATTTCATGGAGGAAAACAGGGTTGCATGGAAACAGAAATGTTGGCAGAATAATCTAGAACAGTGGTTCTCAGCATGGGCTCCCCAGAGCACTAGCATCAGTATCTCTACAGGCTGAATGTTTGTGAACATTTGATGAAGATTTGTATGTTGCCATCCTAACCCTTAAGGCGATGATATTAGGATGTGGGGCTTTGGAAGGTGACGAAGTCATGAGGACAGCATACTCCTAAATGGAATTAGTGTCCTTATAACAGAGACCCCAGAGAGCCCCCTCACCCCTTTTGCCATGTGGGAACCCAGGAAGTGAGGCCATCCACAAGACACCTGAGCTGCTGGTGTCTTGATATGGCACTACCCAGTTTCTAGAATTGTGACCAAAAAATATCATTTACAAATTATCCAGCCTATGATGTTCTGTTATAGCAGTCCAGATGAATTAGTGCAAGTGTCCCCTGGGAACTTGTTAGAGATTCAGATTCTTAGCTGAATTATAAATTCTAGCAGTGAGGCCTGGAAATCTGTCCTGGATGCAGCCCTCAGGGTGAGGCTGCTACCTACCCAAACGTAAGAATCACTGCCATACTGTGACATACATGCCAAAATGTCTGCAGTTTGATCTTTGCATTGGCTCTGAGACATAGATAGGAGGAAACCTGAGTCTGGGAATCCTGGAGTCCAAGTCACAAGTTTAGTGCTGAGCAGTGAGGAACTCCCCACCACATAATCTCATGGAGTATGCAACCTTGGAGATGGCCAGAGATGTGGACCCCACACTCATCCACACCGGCTTTGCATCTCTTTTGGACATACAACCTTTAATGGTTTAGGTACCTGCTTGTTGGTATTTTAAAATTACCATCTGGCTTTAGAATGTTCTCTCCATCACTGTCATCCCAAATCTGTCTCCATGCAACTTCCACTTAGGGGTTTGTGATCATTTAGAAATAAATCCCAGAAGACATATTCCTCCTCATCTCAAAAACAGGTTGTTAGCAACCCAAAGTTGTTTGTCTTATTCTTTTGCCCCAGAAATCTCTTTCCTTTGTCCCCCAAATCCTCACTTGAGCTAGACCCCAGGCATCTTTCTTCATCAGGTCATAGTTATGGAATCACAAATTAACAATCCAGAAAACCAAAAGATCACCTATCCCCCTTGCCAGCACTTACTCCGATACATCAGAGCCTCCCTTGCCTGGGCTCCCCCTTCATTGTGGTCTCGGAGAGTTCCAGCCTCTCCATGTGCGAAGTGGCTTTGTGTAGCTGGAGGATGCTACTGGTCTGGGGGGCTCTCTTCCTTCCCTCTACTGAGGGTCGATTGCACGTTATATTTTATTTACACATTTATGGATTTCTACGTGTGGTGATCTGTATCTACCTCTCCCTTTTCTCTAGGGGAATAAAATAAGATAATTTCAAATTTCTAGGCAAAATGAAGTGAGAGGAGTCAATAGAACTGAGTGAAAAGGATATGGGCTTTAGAGCCAAAAAGAATCCAGTTTTTATTTCGAGCTGGACACTGGCTAGCTGGATGACCGGAAATGAGCTGTGTTATCTCTCGCCCATCTAAGCGAGATTACGATGTGCCATGTTGCTGTGAAGCTTCTGTGAGATAAGGTATATTCCTAGAAGAGAGCACAGAACATTGGAGCCCTTTATTGAACATTATTTAGAAATAAATCTCAAGTCTAGAGAGAGGATGTCAGCATCTAAACTACTTTGCTTCACTGGGGCATAGTGGACCCAACCGTAAGAAGGATCCCTCCAGTCGCTACTCTCTATACTTTCCTAGACAGTGGTCTTCAGCACCAGAGCTCTGATCACTTCTGGAAGACGGGGCATTGTGGCTGAGCACGGGTCCTGGAGTCCTTGATGTGTATGTTGCAATGGGGCCTGGGGTAGGAGGATGGGGATTGTTCTTTTTCCAATTCTGTTTCTAGTTCTGAGTAAGAGAGAGAAGCATGTTATCCAGACTGTTCTCTCTTCTAGAAGACCAAGGCTTATGAGAATGCTCTCTGCTCTAGTCCAGAGCAGGGAGTGGAGGTGAGTCCTGAGCTCTGAGCCCGAGCAATGAGCAGCCTTAAATGGTCTGCGTGTTCTCTGAGGGGCTGTTGGACCTATAGGCAGGGGTCCTTCCAGCTAGCTTATGGTTCGGTGAAGAGGAAGAGAAGGGCAGAAAGAAGTAATTGAACCAAAAAAATGAACCAGGTCCTGAAATTAGCCATGGGAAGCTTTTTCTTCATTTTTCCAAGCCTTGTGTGCATCATCTCTACAATGGGGGTTCTATACCCTGGCCTGACTCTTGGGGCTCTGAAACAGAATAAAATGCAACATGCTTCAGGGCAGGACCTCAGTATGAACACAGACATCTAGCTTCTGTAATTCATAAATCTTAGGGGCACACAGAAAGATTAGCCAATGGAAATTGAATCACCATCCCACCTAGAATCAAAGCAATGTAGTCCAGGGGTCCTAACCACTAGTGTAGAAATCTTCAAGGCCATGAGAGACTGGGGAGGAGGGGTCTTCCTTGTGTGCTGCACCATGGTCTAAGCGACAGGGCTGCGAGCGCGGGGCTGGGGAGCCAGATGGAAGGCAGCACACAAGGTGGATTATGACCACCACTTCCTCAAAGGGATGTGGACAGGGTGTGCTGACAGTTTTTACATCCCTCCCCAGCCCACTTTCTTTGCTTCCACTGCGCTGCCTTCCTCCCCTGGAGTGTAGGATGACAAAAGAGAGGTAAGGATGAAAGACTGCTTAGATCATACTTGGTTCTGGAGTCTCTGCAGGAGCCACCAAATTGTCTACAAACAGACAAGCTTCTGAGAGCGTAAGATGTCCATCTCTTCTGTCCCCTTGACGTAAGAAAGAGGTGAAGGAAACGTAAAGCCTTGTGTCCATCAGCCTCCCATTCCCAATCTCAGAGACTCTCTTCCCCTAACCACGAAGCCTCCTTATCTGATCGGCTGACTGTGGTGTTGAGAGGGAAAACAGATCTCGCTCTGGGCACTTCTGAGTGATCTCTGGAAGAAACAGCTGCAAGTGCTGTCTGTAGCTGTCCTCTGTAGAATGTGGATGTATTTACTGCTTACTCTTATTGAGTTTGTCGTCTTAGGTGAAATTCCAAAGCAAAAGAAAAGCCCCTTTAAACATCCTGTTACACTTTTAGGTTTTTCTGCCATCCCCTGCTTCCTAGGGAGCTAAGGACCCCTAGAAGGTACAGGACAGTAGCAAGTCAATAAATGCTCCTTTAATCTCTCTTAACTTTGCAAGCCGAGGTTTGTAGGAAAAGTGAGTCAGAGAGGCGCTAATGACAATATAAGCTGGCAGTGTTTGTTTATTGATCAAGCTATCTGGATTTTAAAATGGATAGCCCCCAAGTATATTAAAATTAGAGTTCAGTCCCTCCTATAGCTATGAAAATCTTGAGATGGCAACATAAAGAAAATATATGATTATATAATGAGAACAGTGGCTACAAATTTGAGTATCTATTATATGCAAGGCCTGTGGTGTTAAGCTTGTTTTGCACATTTTACTTGTAATTTTTGCAGCAACCTTGTGGGTGGGTGTAATTTTTTCCACTGATGGTCTAGGAGAGAAATGACTTACCCAAGGCCACATGCTTGCTCAAGTGGCCCAGCTGGGAATTGACCTTTTAACTGTACAGACATAAAGCTCAATCTCTTTCTAATATGGCTCTCAAAATTCAGCATTATTATCAAACATAATACATCATGACCACATTGGGTTTATTCCAGGAATGCATTGATGGAAAATGTTGAATACTAGAAAAATTAGTGATATAACGCCTCGTATCAATAGGTCAGAAAAATAAAAATCATCTGATCCTCTCAAGAGAGGCTGAAATGTAATTTGAAAAAATTCAGCCTTCATTACTGATTGGAATTCTTAGTAAACTTGAAATGGAAAGGCACTTTCTTATTTCAAATAGAAAATGTTCTTTATAGCCTCAAAGCCTAGGAGAATAAACTAAAAAAAAAAGATATTAGAACTACTAAAATATTTCAGCACTATGGTTAGACACAAAACAAAGAAACAAAAATCAATGGTTTGTAATAACCATTATAAACATATATATTTTTAAATGCAATTAAAATATAAATACTTAGCAGTAAACCAAGAAATGTGTTGAATCTATGTGAAAATACACCTACCTACAAAGTTTTATTGAGGATGATAAAACAAGACTCAAATAAACGGAGCTATATGTCATGGTGTTGGGTTAGCAAATTTAATATTGTGAAGATATCAATTCTGCGCAAATTAATTTACGGGTTTAGTACAATTGCAATCAAAATCTTAATGAGATTCTTTTTGGAACTTGACAAAGTGATTTAAAAATTGATCTGAACAAATACACAGGAGAAAGTAGTCGAGACCATTTTTAAAAAGTGGCAGAGGGATTTTCCTCTGTGAGATATCAACATTTATAATAAGTATAATAATTAAAGCCCAGAAAAGAATACTGTATGCAGCAAAACTGATTTTTAAAATTTAGATGAATAAAAGATTGCATACCAAGTAGTATGTGATTAATCAATTACATGTGATACAAATTATTTGGAGAAAATACAGTTCATTGCATATATATCACGGTATGCTGAATAAATTATGGATAGTTTCTGAATTTAAATTAAAAGCAGGAAAAAACAAGAACTAGAGGAAAATAAAATATTATTCTTTTGTTGGAAGGGACTTGCAGTTCATTAAAAGCAAGCAAATACACGACTGAGGTCATGGTTTGCAAATTTTACTACCTAAAAAGAGAAGGCCATGACAAAAGAGAAGAAATCTTCTATTTCATATTAAAATTCAGAAAGCAAATGAGTGAGCTGGATACGCAAAACTATGTGACAAAATTGAGAAAAAGAGATAATATCTTTGCATACAAAGAGCTCTAACATTAGAATGTAATCGCACTGATTGAAAAAAAGGCTACAAGGTATAAAGAGGTAATTGCTAAACAAAACAGGAATGGCCAAAAGCATATTAAAGATGTCCAGTGTTACAGATAAATAAATTCATTTTTACCCATAATATTACATATATATTTTTTTAATTGGTAATAGCATTGGCAAGGAACAGCCACGCAGGCTCTTGAGGGCATTGCTGCGGGTGGGTTAACGGGCACAGCATATTAAGAGGACAATTTGCTATTTTCTTTTTTTTTTCTGGCTAAATAATCAGACCTGCTCAAAAGGGAGTTTTCTACATAGAGGTCATCATCGCATTATTTATAAGGACCAAAACTTGGAAATCACTTAAATGCACCAACAATAGAAGAATAGTTAAGTAACAATAGGAGGATATTTAAGTAACAATAGAAGAAAAGTAACAATAGAGGAATAGTTAAGTAACAATAGGAGAATAGTTAGGTGAATTTTGGTGTATGCACACAGTGGAATTGTGTGCTAGTCTGACAAACCCTGTTTTCATATTACATCTACCTAATGGTACGGGTCAATGTTTATGCTATAATAAGTTTTAAAAAATCAACCCACAAAGCTACATATGTAAGTTATTACTGTCCCAATTTAGTGAAATGTAAAGATATAATGCCTATAATTTATCCTATTAGGGTACATGTGAATTTGTCTAAAGGTTGAATATAAATGTCTTAACACAACAATTATGAGAAAGACATGATGGCTATGTTAGCCAGTTGGATGAGAGTTTTCCAAACTGCATATGCAAGCAGCACACTGTACCCTATGATAGAATTAATGTACACAATTGTGATCTAATAAAAAATAAATTAAACGATACTGCAACTGATGACCTCCTAGATCAATAAAATATGGCAGTAGCTTGCAAAAAAATAAAAAAATAAAAAAAAGAAAGAAAAATATATATATATAACCCATATGTTAGCGGGGCCAATTTATCACTGAGAGCTATGTGATATTGACCAGAACTCCCCATTTTGGATTCCGCAGGTTCAGATGCCCAGAGGAGCACATGGGCCCCTCTCACCTGTCCTCCCTCAATTCTAGAACATCCTTCTGTTTCTCCTGGCTGTCCTGACTGCACCAAATGTGTGCATCACACCACTTTCCCAAAGCTCCATGGGCATAAGGCCGTGTCCTGCCACAGCAAACATCTCTGAGTGTTTTTTGGGACCCAGGCAAAGGACTGCATTGCCACCCTTCCCAGCAGACAACTCAAAATCCTCCCTCAGACACAAAAGTCCTTCTGGCACTGGGGATTTTGTCCAGCATCCTACTCCTCCTGCACCTCCCAGCTGGCCCTCAGGTGCAGCCAAGTCTTCAAGTTCTCCGAGTAGTTTTATTTTCTCCAGGCTCTGTCATCGCCAGGGTGCACAAGCTTTGCACTGAGCTGAGCGTTAAGTCCTGCGGAGCAGGACGGAAGCTGATTCTGAGATCAAAGCCTTTCTTTTTTTATTTTTTAAGTAAATTTATTTCTGGTTGACAACCAGATCAACATATTTGATTTTGTTAGCTGGAATCCCTTTTGTGGTTATGTCCCCCACACAAAAAGTGTGCCATACACTCCCATCCCGTTCACACTCAGTGAGAGCACCCCAACCCCTCACTCTCCCTCACCACCCCTCCCTCCAACTGGAATTAAAATGAATTTTTCTCCCATGTGGACATGCATCAGATTGTCTGCTGGCATCATATTAGTTTTGAGTACGTTGGATAGCTGCTCTTCCATTCTTATGATACTTTACTAAGAAGAAAGATTTTCTTTTAATGGGAACAACCCTTTTTAAAATATATATTTTGATCTATTCACTCACGTGCATATGCAGACACAGACGTGTCGTATATACCTGTGTATATTTGTATACATGTATGTATATAGTATACATATGTATATGAGTGTATGTGTGTGTTCAGGTACTGAGGTTATGGGTCCATGTAAATATTGGTGTTTTACTTTGTTTTGCTATGCTGTATAAAATGTATACAATGTGAAGGCAGTTCCCTTATAGTCAAATGTGAGTACGAATGCTAAAAATTGTAAAACCTCAGTATAAATGTGAGAGGTTACCTTTATTACAGTTAGCTAATCACTGACATTTTTGGACAGTGCAGAAACAGTACCATTTTTGGTAAGCACTGGGATGCAAACTAAGCTTCAAACTCAGTGTTCAAATGGAACAAGGGGCAGGTAAGTGAGGGGTTTGCTGTTGGACCCTGGATTCGAGTTTGAATCCAGGTTCGGGCAGTAGGATGCTAGGCAACCTTGGGCAATTTGACCTTTCTGATCCAATTTCCACGTCTGTTAAATGGGTATAATGCTGTTTACCTCACTGAGTAGAAATAAAGGGTCATTAATATCAATGATGGTCAGTAATGCTCAGTGAGGCTTATTCTCACTGCAAGTGCCTGCAATGATCTAGACTCCATTGCTATCATCACTGCCAAGGTCTAGAGCAGTTACATGCTTTGCTCCAACTCACGGTTTAGGAAGTAGTTGAGGTTAGTGCAGTGCAGTCTGACGCAGCGTCCTTCTCTGAACCCGCTTGACCATATAACACGAAGTGCCTGGCCCCATCCCTGGGCCTTAGTAGGTGCTTAGTGAATGGGAGCTTTGGGCACCGTAAGCCCCTAAAGACTCACTTTCTCTCTCAATACCTGGCCTTCCTCGCCAGCAAACCCCCAGATCCCCACTGCCATGGGTCCATGAAGCAAAGGGAGGCCATGTGTTGCCTTCACAGAGAGATCTGGGAGGGTTCACCCCATCCAGAGCTTGGTGTGAGGCCTCAGCCAGTGTGTCATCAGAGCCAAAGGAAAGCCAAGGTGCCCTGCCCATCACTGGCTGTTCTAGAATGCAGAGAGAGGTCCGGCTACACGGAGAAGAATGGGAAAGTGACATGAAGAAGGGGGCCCAGACCTGGTGGTGCAGAGAGGAAAATGACTGTCCCTGCCAAAGAAAAAGTGGTGGAGAGTCCTGGGGGCCTCCAGCAGGGAGTGGTTTTCCGTCTGCCCCTGGCATGAAGATTTCCCTTGCTAGGGATGTCCAGAATCACTGGAACCAACTCACCCTTTTCCCTCTCGGGCTCAGGGAGGGAAGTGGGCACAGCCACTGCAGCTGTGGATGCTGTCTTTCTTGAGCTGCTTCGTTTCATCCTTGAAAAAAAAATGAAGAAGCAAATTTTTAAAATTTGAAAGCAACTTTTTGAAAATAGAAAATCGATCCCACGTTCCAATTCAACATATATTTTTGCTTGTGCCTATTTTCTTCCAGTCACTGACCCCATTCTTAAGTAGTTACTCCCATGTGCCAGTGAGAGTCTCACCTGTCACTCACCGTCGTAAAGTAAATATTTCACAGGTCTAAGCACTCCTTAAGAGGAGTTTTAACAATGTCTTAATGGCTCCATAGTGTCGCATAGAGTCTGATTAGCATAATTTGCTGCACAATTGGTGACTATTTAGAATGTCCTCATCTTTCTGCCTATAGCCTTCTGCTTAAATTATTTTCTGAGACTAAATTTCAAGGAGTGAGGTCTTAAAAGGTAGAGACATCCTTATGGTGTTTACATTTTACAGATTGCTCTCAATGAAATAATTATGCAGTTTTATGAGGATAAAAGCAGTGTGAGTACAAACTAGCTAGGCTTGCATACTATTGTTTAAATTTTGTGCATTTCCTGGACACGCTCGGAATCTCAAATTCATTTTATTTCATGTTTATCTACAGCCCCCTCTTCTTTATTCTTTTCCACCTTCCTCACTTGTGCAAGCCACTCCAATCTTTTTTTTTTTTTTTTTCCTGTTCCTCAGAAATACCCTGGTAGCCTCTTTCCTGCCTCAGGGCCTTTGCACATGTCCCCTCTCCCTGGAACTCTCCCCACCACTCCTTGCACAAGCTACCTCATCCTTAACTCTTTAAAAATTACTCTACAGAGGACCTTGTTGATCTCAATTAGCCTTCTCCTCATTCTCCTTTTATTCTCTCTTTAAAAATGTTTTTTGGGTACAAATAGTTAAATGTCTTTTAGGGTACATGTGATGTTTTGGTACAGGCATACAATATGAATTGATCAAATCAAGAAAATTGGGGGTATTTATCACCTCAGGCATTTACTATTTCTTTTTTAGGAATATTCCACCTTCATTCTTTTAGTTATTTTAAAGCATGTCTTATAACTCCTTGTTGATGATAATCAACTCACTATGCTATCAAATATTGTTCATTCTATCTACCTCCCTAACTATATTTTTACACCCATTAACTATCCCCATTTTATCCCCCCCCCACGTCTTGCTACCCTTTCTAGCCTATTAACCATCATTCTACTCTCTGTCTCCATGAGATCAATTGTTTTTAATATGCAGCTCCCACGCGTGAGTGAGAGTGTGTGAGATGGGTCTTTCTGTACTAGGCTTGTCTCACTTAACAGAATGTTCTCCAGCTCCGTCCATGTTGTTGCCAATGGCAGGATTTCATTAATGTTTGTGGCCCTGTAATAGACATGGTGTACAGATGCATCACTATTGCCGTATTAATGTTTGTGGCCCTGTAATAGACATGGTGTA